>NC_058414.1:82828035-82956835 GCF_002201575.2 Neomonachus schauinslandi
TAAATAAATAAATAAATAAATAAATAAATAAATAAATAAATAAATAAATAAATAAATAAATAAATAAAATAAAAGCAGATTTTGTTTACAAAGCCCATTCCGGCAACTAAGTCTCTATCAGTCATCAATTTTCTAGTTGGACAGGCTGCTCAGGGTTTCCTCGTGTGGGAGGAGAACGGAGAGGATAGAGGAAAGGGTTAAGGCATGTAGAAAGGGGGGAGGAAGCAGGACTTGGTTCTCAGGCAAGCACTGAGATGGGCTTTGAATAGCCCAATATTCACCTGACCCTTTTTTTTCCCAAAAGGCCTGCTTTGTCCAAAAGTGTCACCGAGAAACCAGTTGATGCCCACCTTCATTCCTCTGTGTCAGTCTTCAGAACAGGTTCTGGTAACTGAACATGAAGCTGAGCTACAAATAGTACCTGGAAAAGGAAGAACTCTCGAATATGCTCATTCTTCCGTGGCCCACTCTCTGGCTCAGAAAAACTCAGGGACCACAGCCTACCGCCTAAGATTCAATGTTAGAAGAGCTTTCTCCTCATAATGGTTAAACACCAGGGGAGAGAACTGCTAACAGTGGTTCCACAGAAAAGGTGAAAGGAGAGCTTAGTGCCTACATCTGGATTTCCCCACCTATTATAAGGTCTGAAACATCATTAAGAACCTTGATTCACGAGCCCCGCATCGGGCTCCCTGCTCAGCTGGAAGCCTGCTTCTCCCTCTCCCGCTCCCCCTGCTTGTGTTCCCTCTCTCGCTGTGTTTCTCTCTGTCAAATAAATAAATAAAAATCTTTAAAAAAAAAAAAAAAGAACCTTGATTCAGACCCCAAGATTTGACTCAACAGGATATTCTAGAAACTTTCTCCAGTCTCTCTCCATCCAAAATTAATGAAAATGATAAAGTCTTCTGGTTTTACTGAAATTCTGCCATTTGTGAATTTAACATGCTTCAATACAACCATTCCTTCCCTCAGTCTATTTCCAAATCAATACTGACTATTGAGGAGGCAGTTGGGCTGGCGAGCACAGATCACTCATGCTCCCACTGTCACAAAGGAAGAAGATATGTAACCCAAGAGAAGCCACCATGTGGCATGTTATCATAAGGAACTACAATAGTAAGAAACAGTTAAATGTGGGGCAACAATGCAGGCTTAAGATTCTTTTGCTACTATAATGCCTTACATGTTTTAAACTCTACCCTTCTTCTACCCTTGGTTTAATCCAGAAGGGAAATGGTAACTCCATCCTTCACCTCTCTTGTGACACAGGAGAAAAAGTGCCAAAACCAGAATGCAACTACAGAGAACTGTGTTAGCCAGGGTGAAAGAGGGGTAGGCTGGCATCTCGAGTCAGCTCAGCTCTGCTCCCAGTCCTGTTGGCAACTGCTCTGGTGTCCAGAGCCTCAGTCAAATGTTTAATGTGTCCTTGATTAGGCCCAAAGAAATGGATTAAAAAAAAAAAAAACACCAAACTTAAAAGCTACAACTATTTTCTGTTTTCCACCTCAGTCCTTCTGGCATTTATTTCCCATTTCATTCATTTATTTCCCATTTCATTCATTTATTTAAAATGGCCACTACTGGGGCACCTGGGTGGCTCAGTTGGTTGGGCGTCTCTACCTTCAGCTCAGGTCATGATCCCAGGGTCCTGGGATCGAGCCCTGCGTCGGGCTCCCTGCTAAGCAGGGAGTCTGCTTCTCCCTCTCTCCCCTGCTCGTGCTCTCTCTCTCGCTATCTCTCCCTCTCAAATAAATAAAACCTTAAAAAAAAGTCTTAAAATGGCCACTATTTTTTCTAGATCCTGTTTTCTGGCTTCTATTCCCACAACCCTGATCCTTTCACCATACTTCTGAATACTTTTATGGTGACCGTTCCTCAAGACCTGTAATCCTAGCGGTGTGCTGAGAAATACAGCCCTTCTCACCGGATGTTCGTGGATAATGGAGAGTAACCGAGCTCTAACTAACGACTTGAGCAAGACACCCCCATACTGGCTTCTAACTCTAGAGTCAATGCTTCCTTTATTCAACATCTTCCGACCTTGAGATTCTCATGTAGGTGTTAAGAGTCAGGGAATAAACATCAACAGAGACATGGGAGATGATGGCAGGATTTCTTCTAGTCATAATTAGTGGTGTTTGGAGAGCAAGAATGATATTTCAAATAAAAAACCTCAGCTTTCTTTAAGTTGACCAACTAAAAATGTTAGGGAATTAATTACCAGTACCCTTTGAAAAACAGGCTTGGACTTGCTGAAATGAAACTGAACCAGTTTACCCTCCCTGTTAGGATGGCAAACAAAGCAGCATGTTGAGGCAGGAATTATAGGACCTTACAACCAAAAGGGAGACTGAGTCATGCATGGAACAGAAGGTTCAAGAGCAAAACGCATACTAGAGAAAGAATTACAAGGAGGTGAGCAATCTCAAACCTTTTCTCTAGTACCTCGACATTGCCTCTTCTGTTCATTTCCCACCACCATGTCACAGCCTACTATAGGAAGAACTACAAAATGTATTCCACAATGAGAGACCAAGTAGGCCAGGTTGGTAGTGCACCTTATTTCCCCATATCACAGGGCAAAGATCACAGATATTTTTGTTTATAGCATTGCATTATTTGGGTTCCTTTTCTGTGCTACTCAATTTTCCTTAAATGAGGGAATGTCCATGACTTTTCAGACTTATTCTATGGTTCTTCCTATCACAGATTAGCCCAGATAAGGGAATACAGGTTTGGTGGAGACTTATTCTAGAATGTGTGGGTGGTTGCCTTACAGCTGGCAGGAGACATGCTCCAGCTAGCTTTGCAAGTACATAACGACATTCCAGCAGGTTCTTTTCCAAGGAGAAAGTTAACATTCACCGATCACCTACTACATATCAAATCTTTAAATTTCTACTTGATATCTCATTAAGAACCCCTTATGAATAAGATAGGTAGTACTAAGCCTATTTTTCAGTGAATAGACCGAGGTTCAGTAAGTGGCAAGATGCATGCCAACATCCTTGACTCTAAGCCTAGTTCTTTGAGGGTTCTCTCCAGGCTCTCATTTGCTTTAAGGAAATTAGAGCCAAAATGATCCTGCCCTTCTACTGACCAGTACTAGATGGAATACAGCAAAACAGAAGCAGAAAGAAGCTACTTTTCCCTGAGACTGCTTAGAGGTGGAATACTACTTCTACTGGGAAGATTCACAGTAAAAAGAAATAAAATAATTTTGTAAAGCCATCCCAGTCAATATACACCTATCTAGAGGAGGGGAAATTCCCTTCTGACAAAATAGGTCATGAAGGTAGTCACATGTCACTTGATCTATGGCCAAAATCAGTAATACTTCTGGGACATGAAGTTAAGCCACTTTTAGTAAGCTACAAAATAACAGCACTCATAGGCTTGGAATTTTAACAAATTAGCAAAATTTGGAGAAACTCTGGGAGGTGAGAAAGTAAACCATTTTGCAAAGTAAGATAAGAAATCTCAGAAAAGAAGATTAGCTCTTATACCACCACCTACAATTTATTTTCTTCCCTTTTTATTTTTTTAAAGATTTTTATTTGAGAGAGCAAGCGAGCGCAGGAAAGAAGAGAGAGAGAGAGCAGGCATGCACACAAGCAGGGGGAGGGGCAGAGGAAGAGGGACAAGCTGGCTCCCCGCTGAGCACAAAGCCTGAGGAGACTTGGAGATCAGGACCTGAGCTGAAGTCAGAAGCTTAACCAACTGAGCCACTCAGGCACCCCTCTCCCCCTTTTAAAAACTAGGTCTGGTTTTAATTATAAATGTATACCACATGCTCATAAAAAAAATGAAAACAGTACAGAAAGTTATGAAATAAAAAGTGAAAGTCTTTCCTCCCCTGCCATCCTGGTCCTAGTTGTCTATCTCTCCAGAAATTTGCTATGCATATATATAACATATATAATAAAACAACTTTTAAAAAGTGCAAGTTGGTTCATTTACAACAGCATCAAAAAGAACGTAAAAAACTAAAAAATGTTGCTGAAAGAAAGAAAGACACCAATAAATAAAAGACCTCTCCTGTTCATGGACTGGAAGACTCAATTTTGTTAGGATGTCAATACTACTCAAAGAGATCTATAGATTCAATGCAATCCCTATCAAAAATCCTACTGACATTTTTTGTGAAAATAGAAAAATCTATCCTAAAATTCATATGGAGTCTCAAAAGACCCTGAATATTCCAAATAACCTTGGAAAAAGAACAAAGCTGGGGGGTCTCACACTTCCCAATTTCAAATTATTACAAAGCCATGGTAATCAAAACAGTATGGTACTGACATAAAGACAGACACAGAGACCAATGGAATAGAACAGAAGGCCCCCACGATAAATCCCTCGCATATATGGTAAAATGATTTTCAATAAGGGTGCCAAGACCATTCAGTGGGGAAAAGGACAGTGCTGGGAATTCTTTTCAATCCAAATGAATTGAAAGCAGGGTCTTTCTTTTCTTTTCTTTTTTTTTTTTTAAGGTGGGGAGGGGCAGAGAAAGAGAGAATCTTAAGCAGGCTCCATGCCCAGCACAGAGCCAAATGCAGGGCTCGATCTCACAACCTTGAGATCATGACCGGAGTAGATACCAAGAGTTGGGACACTTAACTGACTGAGCCACCCAGGCACCCTGTAAGCAAGGGTCTTGAAGAGATATCTGTACAGCCATGTTAAGAGCAGCATTACTTACAATAGCCAACAGGTAGAAGCAATCCAAATGTCCACCAATAGATGAATGAATAAATAAAATGTGGTAGATACATAAAATGGAATGTTATTCAGCCTTAAAAAGGCAGGAAATTCTGACACACACGCTACAACATGGATGAACCTTGAGAACATTACACTGAGTCACAAAAGGACAAATACCATATGATTTCACTTATATAGGTACCTAGAATAGTCAAATCATAAACAGAAAGAGTGATGGTTGCTGGGGGATGGAGAATGGGAGAAGGGGGAGTTGCTGTTTTATGGGTATAGTTTTGGTTTTATAAGATGAAAAAAATTCTGGAAACTGATTGCAAACAATGTGAATGTGCTTAACACTATTGAACAGTATACTTGAGAATGGTTAAAATAAATTCCATGTGTATTTTTTCACAATTAGAAGTTAAAAAAATTGTCAGTACAAGTTGGGTTATATGATACTGTTATTTTTTCCCTTTATAATATACTTACATATATTTCTGTAGCATGACATGCATATTCTTGCTCCTTCTTTTTTAGTGCCTCTTTATTTAGTTACATTCTGTTATTTAACCATTCTCTATTAATGAGCAATTAGAATATTTCCAGTGTTTTTCACTATTACCAAACCTTACTGCAACACTCATTCTTGGACCTGTAAATCATTCCACTACTGTATGCATATAAGCCAATGCCTAAAATTTAGGCAAAATTCTAGAGATTCTAGATATATAAAAAGGCGTTATCAGGGTAAGGTAGCACACAGTTACAAAATTGCTACTATTAATACTACCAAAAGCCATCAAAATCTCATAACCTTTTGATTCAGTGATTGCATTTTAAGGAAAACAGTCAAAAGAAGGAAAAGGCTAGGGTTTTAATATTACCCGTAATACTAAAAAATAATCTAAATGTCTACTAACAGAGGCACTGTACGGAAATTAAGTAATAGCTTTCTGGCTATAAAGCAGTAATTAGAAAGAATATGTAGTTACACTTAAAAGTGTTTACTATAGGTTCAGAGTAAAAAATACTCATGTATACTTAACATTTTTACTAAGCTGTAAACAAGCAGCTCATGGGCTAATACATCTCAGAGAGATATTTTGTTTGGCCTGCATGAAATTAGAATTTCAGTATCTTTAGGCATAGTGAAAATTTTCCAATTCACTGCAATTTACATCATCTATGTTTTACAACTAATGCTTCGCCTATTCACAACTGCATTCCTGACCCCAGAATACAGATGAGAACAGAGGACTTCAGAAAGATAAAGACAGATCTTGTGAAGGGTAGTGGGCTAATGAATGCATTTTTCTTTTGGAAGAGATAACGCCTCCACTTAGCCATTAAGATCTTATACCAGTTAATAAATTTGTACAGTAAAATTGATGCACACCTATACGGCATGATGATATTAAAACCCTAGCCTTTTCCTTCTTTTGACTATTTTCCTTTGACTATTTCCTCAGATTGGTTTCTAATGTCAATTTGTGCAAGTTAATGCTGAACAGACACTAAATTGTGAATTTACCAAGGCAAACAGAAACATACTCTTGGGTAAATTTGGTATAAGAAACAAAGATACATTTTTTCTGCATACCCATTTCTGTTCACATTAAAAAAAACAACAACAAAACCAAAAAAACCTCACATCACTCACCTAGTGACTTGTTTGTGGAAATCTGTAAGTTGTTTGTGTGTCACTGTGACCGCTCCCACAGTTGTCTCCTTTGGCAAACCTTTCAAGGAGTTCTCTAACCATCGACAAAAAGTCTGTGCAGAGAGACAGTAAGAGTTTTAAGAGGAGGCAGGACTTACTCAACTGGACCCTACAAGTAATAACAAAACCGGCAGGTTTTTCTTAGCAGCATCAGCTCTTCCCGACTTGGAAGTAAGGAAAGGAATTAACAAAATCACTACTATCTTCAGGCCTTCCAACCCTCTGGGGTTTGGAATAGTCTACAAAGGCAAACCTAGACTTCCCTTCAAAGGTGTAGCAGGCATCATTTCAGAAAGCCCTTCTCTACCTTAGAAGGGAAGTCTCTTTTGGATGAGACTATTGTTCTGTTTGTCATTAAACTTCTGTAATACTTCAAAAATTAAACAGCTGCCAGAAAACTCTTGAGTGTAAAGATCAAAGGCAACCTACAGCAAAAGTTCAGTACCACAAAGAGCAAGGACAAAACGTATAGTTAAGTAAGAGGCGCCTGAGTGGCTCAGTTGTTAAGCATCTGCCTTCGGCTCAGGTCATGACCCCAGGGTCCTGGGATTGAGCCCCGCATCGGGCTCCCTGCTCGGCAGGAAGCCTGCTTCTCCCTCTCCCACTCCCTCTGCTTGTGTTCCTGCTCTCGCTATCTCTCTCTCTCTCTCAAATAAATGACCTTAAAAAAAAAGTACAGTTAAGTAAACATGTCAGAGAATATATACATAATATGAATCCAGGGTCTAAAGGATTTTAAAGTCAACTCTCAGTAGAATAGTCATATCTAGTCAGCTCCTTTGTGATACCTGCCTGTTCTTTGGGTCAGAAAATTTGTTGCTCACTCTGGTTGCTAGTTAGAATATTATTGGGGCACCTGGGTGGCTCAGTGGGTTGAGCGTCTCACTCTTGGTTTCGGTTCAGGTCATGATCTGATGGGTTGTGGGATCCACTGCTCAACAGGGAGTGTGCTTGGGATTCTCTCTCTCTCCCTCTCCCCTCCCCCGACTTGTGCACACTCTCTCACTCACAAATAAATAAATCTTTTTAAAAAATGTTGTAGGGGTGTCTGGGTGGCTCAGATGATTAAGTGTCTGCCTTTGGCTCAGGTCATGATCCCAGGGTCCTGGGATCGAGTCCCGCATCGGGCTCCCTGCTTAGCGGGGAGCCTGCTTTTCCCTCTGCCTCTCTCTCTCTGTCTCTTATGAATAAATAAATAAAATCTTTAAAAAAAAATATTGTAGGGGCGCCTGGGTGGCTCAGTCGTTATGCGTCTGCCTTCGGCTCAGGTCATGATCCCAGGGTCCTGGGATCGAGCCCCACATCGGGCTCCTTGCTCCGCGGGAAGCCTGCTTCTCCCTCTCCCACTCCCCTTGCTTGTGTTCCCTCTCTCACTGTGTCTCTCTCTGTCAAAAAATGAATAAAATCTTTAAAAAAAAAAAAAAAGTGAAACCCTCGGTGGATTTATTAAAAAAAAAAATATTGTAAAAGAATATTATTTACATCTGAGCATAGTCTCTTTATACCTTTTATATGCACAAAAAACCCTTACTTCCTTCCTCTTCAAACTAAAAATCAAATTCTAGAGACTTCCTCTGAGTTATTTTCAGTTGAACTGTTCTTTGAGTTAGCTCTAAATTTTCCATGCCTTTCTTAAGTAGGGTGTACACCTTGGTCGTAGTTTTCAGCAATAAAATAACCTTTTATAACTAAATTTTTTACATTATATATTCCCCCATTATGTTAATTTATGATAACATACTGGAGCAAAAGTAAATATTATATTATAAATGCTTAAGAAGTCCTGCGTAATTCTCCAAATGTTGCCCCCAAGGAAGATAACACTCTACTAAGACCAACAAGGAGGGGCAAGAGATTCAGGAAGAACCCTTAACTGATAAAAAGTTTTGGCATCCAAAAACAGCCTATGAGTTAACTACAATATAGCCCCAACCAAGAATAAGAAGAGAAACTAAAAAGCAAAACTAATCAGCTAGCACACAATGGGTCTCATCATCTTCTAATAAAGGAATCTGAGAAATCTGGTTGAAAGCACTGAATAAATTTGCCACAGATGGGTATCCAACAAAGAAGGTAAGGGTTTAAATATATTCACGTACATTCACGTCACATGACAAAGCTGATAAGCCATCTTCTATTGAAAAATCCCTCCCGTGTGTTGAATCTTGAAAATGTTACAAAATTAAGAAAGTGCTCAAGAATGCAATTTTTCTTTGGGCTTACAACCTTAGAATTTCAATCAGTTTACAGGGTACAGACAACCCGTATTTATGTAAGAGTTCATTTACAAAAACTCAGTTGTAAGTTGATGTTTATAGAAAACAATCACTTTAAATTGCTTGACACCCATTCTGTGGGTATCTATCTAAAAACTCTTATGAGCCCATGGATATCTGGTTTCTGTTCCTGACTCAACTCACTGTTGTAATTTTATTCCCTCTGTTAGCACCTAAGCATATGTTTACAAATTAAGAATGTTTTTATTTTTATTTATTTTTTTAAAGTTTTTTTTTATCCATTTATTTGAGAGAGAGAGAGAGAGAGAGAAGCAGGCTCCCCGCTGAGCAGGGAGCCCCACACAGGGCTCGATCCCAGAACCCCGAGATCACGACCTAAGCCAAAGGCAGCTGCTTAACCAACTAAGTCACCCAGGTGCCCCAAGAATGTTTTTATAAAGTTAAATTTACATAATAAGTTTTCTGACACCTGGGAAACAAGTATGTTTGTAAAAATTAACAGTATGGAAATTTTATTTCTCATGTCAAGGACTTTTGTGATTAAACCTGTTGGCACTGATGGGGTTCACTGAGTACTTTCTTTATGAAAACACAAAAATATAGCCATATTAAATTGAAAAAGAACATGCTGAACAACTAGCAATAGGACCTGTAGATACTATTCATTCCTGAAGCACTTGAGCTTACATGAAGAACTGCAGAGCTACCTGATGAAACCAAAGTCACATAGGAGCCTCAAGAGTTTGCTATAGAAGAATTAGGGGTGCCTGGGTGGCACAGTTGGTTAAGCGTCCAACTTTTGGTTAGGCTCAGGTCCTGAGATTGAGCCCAGTGTTGGACTCTGCACTCAGCTCGGAATCTGCTTGAGAGTCTCTCTCCCTCTGCCCCTCCTATTCGTCCCCTCTCTCTCTCAAATAAATAAATCTTAAAAAAAAAAAAGTTCAGGGGCGCCTGGGTGGCTCAGTTGGTTAAGCGACTGCCTTCGGCTCAGGTCATGATCCTGGAGTCCCAGAATCGAGTCCCACATCGGGCTTCCTGCTCGGCAGGGAGTCTGCTTCTCCCTCTCCCACTCCCCGCTCTTGTGCTCTCTCTCTCAAATAAATAAAATCTTAAAAAAAAAAAAAAAAGTTCATGTGGCTGTTTTGGAAGATAAACCTAAAGAAAATGTTAGAAATTTATCAAGCATCTGCCTTACACATGACCACCTTTCATTTTAGCAAAAGATCAAGTAAAGCAGATGCTCACTAAGACAATATAAACCAATCACTGAATTTTGGAGATGAACACACAAATCCAAGGCAGAACTTCTGGCTCAGTAACATCAGAATCTAACAGTAAAAGTGTACTCTGTTTTGTGAAACTGCTGAAGTTGAGGCTAACAACGGTCATCAATGATACAAAGCAAGAGATAACATTAAGATGCATATGGACTTAAAAGTTACAATAAACTTGTGCATCTGGATTTTTCTGTGGTTCTGGAAGATAGCTCACTTTAACTAGAACCAACTGTGGACTTTTCTAAACTGCTTTTAATTAATATTAAAAATTATAAATCCGGGCGCCTGGGTGGCTCAGTTGGTTAAGCGACTGCCTTCGGCTCAGGTCACGATCCCGGAGTCCTGGGATCGAGTCCCACATCGGGCTCCCTGCTTGGCGGGGAGCCTGCTTCTCCCTCTGACCCTATCCCCTCTCATGCTGTTTCTCTCTCTCTCTCTCTCAAATAAATAAATAAATAAAATCTTTAAAAAAAAATTATAAATCCTATTTAAAAAATAATGTATAGGCTATGTATACTTTACCACTATGCTCAAAACTTTCATGCAGTACACATAACCTGATTTGTGATCATGTGGCCCAGTACTGATATTATTTGGACATTACTGGATAGCCTAAAAAAACCTTCCATGCTCAGGTGATAAATGACCTGGATCAAGAATTGAAACAAGATGCAAGTTAATCCAAAGGAGAAATCCAAGTGTATATTGTGAGCTGATTTTCTGCTTCTGTATCCCCAAATGCTCTGGCTAGATTTATTACCAAGGAAAACCTTTATACAGTGCTATCTAAGGAGCCTGGAGTGAATTCACTTCTTGAATAACCTGTACTACTATGTAACTGATATGTGGGCATCTCTCACAAGTGAACAAATTTCTCACTGGCCAGCACACAGCTGAATTCAATGCTTAGTATTCACTTCAGGTAATACAAACCCTGTGATAGTGACACCAGCATGCTTTCAAAAACCTAATAATGACTTACTGGCCTTCTACAAGCCCCTTCATCGAATAATTAAACTTAGCAATATGCCTAGATTAGGTTCCATGAATATACAACAGAGCTGGTTTCAAAGTTATAGTCTGCCTCCAGGGACCAAAGTTTAAGGACTGTGAGAATGGGTTCTTCCTGAAAACAGTCTTACCGGTCTGTCAACCTGCATGATCTCCCAGAGCACTTCAGCCACATCTGGTAGGGTATAGGGAGGGAGACAAAAGCAGCACGTGTGGAGCAGTTGGCTTACAAGTTGCTGTCCAAGCTGGTTCATCACCTGTCCAATCAGTTCTTTCCGTAATTCAAAGTCTTCTTCGTGCTATAAGGAAACAAGAGCAAAAGATGAGTTCTAATTTCAACTCTCCACGCTTAATAATTCCTCCTTCCTGGAAAAGGAAGTATATATAATATATAACAGCTAGATTCACAGACTCCAATAAAATGTTCTGTCCTTAGGAAGAAAATATCAAGAAGTTAGTATCAAGGAAATGGGCATGGATTTCAGCTAAGATTAACCTTAACCCTTAGATTTTTCATGAATAGAAAGCAGAAGAGAAACAATGACTAAAGGTTACAGGTAGCAAAAAGTGTTCCTATTTCCTTTTTTAAAACCAACTGAATTGGGGCGCCTGGGTGGCTCAGTCATTAAGCGTCTGCCTTCAGCTCAGGTCATGATCCCAGGGTCCTGGGATCGAGCCCCGCATCGGGCTCCCTGCTTGGCGGGAGGCTTGCTTCTCCCTCTCCCCCTCCCCCTGCTTGTTTTCCCTCTCTCGCTGTGTCTCTCTCTGTCAAATAAATAAATAAAATCTTAAAAAAAAAAAAAACTAACTGAATAAACAAAGACTTCTATCAGGTACCTAATCTTTTCTATCAAAAAAACCTTATTTTCTTCCTCTCTATAGAGGTCTTGAATATACATATATTTCTAATATCTTGAAAAAAATAACTTTTTTTTTTTTAAAGATTTTATTTATCTGAGAGAGAGAGACAGCGAGAGAGGGAACACAAGCAGGGGGAGTGGGAGAGGGAGAAGCAAGCCTCCCGCCGAGCAGGGAGCCCGATGTGTGGGCTTGATCCCAGGACCCTGGGATCATGACCCGAGCCGAAGGCAGACACTCAACAACTGAGCCACCCAGGCACCCCAGAAATAACTTTTTATAAATTGCTTTTCACATCTAGTTTTCTTCTTTTTCTTTCTACTTTTATGACCAAACTTCTTAAGTAATTAGCCCACTCACATAGTTGCTTATTTCTTCACTGTTCTCTATTACCTTAAATTCTAATCCATATTTAGCCAAATCTACCTTTGAAAATTTGTGAACTATTTTACTACTCCAGCCCAACTATCCTGACTTTCTCTATGATTTATGCCCCAGTTAAGACTATCCTTCCCTCTCTGATCCACCCAAATTCCACCTATATCCGATGGTCCCACTGAAGTCCCTCTTCTTCCAGAAATTAATCCCAACCCACTTCTGACCAAGGAGTTTTCCCTCCTCTGATCTCATAGCAATCATGACTTTTATCACTCATCTGGCAATCAAATACTGCCTTCCTATTGTTATTTAAATATTCATACCTATTTAGCTCTTCTACTAAACCTCGAATGACATGGGAGCAGAAATACTTTTAGACTGTTATATATACCTTACAGCACTTAGTAGAGGCTGTCTTAAATCTAATAGTTAATGTTTTGGTTAGTGAATGGTATGTACCTACCAATATAGATCAAATAACGAGAATCTGGTTTTCCCCTAAGAAATGAGGAAGACATGTAAAAAGTGATGAGCTGCAAAGTAGCAAGGTACAATGTTTATACTTACATCATTGGCTACCCCTGTATGGATAAGGTCTCGTAGGAACCTCATGACACTGCAATTGGCATCCCGGTGGTCCAGGGTAGTGGAAGCAATGGCCCACTGCAAGATAGGGATGACCACTTGGCTCCTCAGCAAGGTGACAGGGCTACGCTGAATAAATCTGGTGTGGAAAGACAGGCTAGATATAAATGACAGGATTAGGCTCTACAAGCAGCCAGAGTAAAAGGCAAAACTACGGATGGAGACAGTAAAAAATCAGTGGTTGCTAGCGGTTAGAGGGTGAGGGAGGGCTGAACAGGTGGAACACGTGGATTTTTACAGTATTAAATCTATTCTGTATGATATTATATTGGTAGATACATGTCATTACACATTTGTCCAAATCCACAGACGGTACACCACCAAGAGTGAATCCTAATGTAAACTATGGACTTTGGGTGATAATGACATATTAATATAGGTTCATCAATTCCAACAAACGGACCACTCTGGTGGGGGATGTTGACAGTGAGGTAGGCCATGGCGGGGGCGGGTGAGCATTGGTATATGGGAACTCTCTAAACTTTCCACTCAACGTCCCACAAGATTTCTCAGACCTTTTAATGTACATGGAGAATCTCCACAAAAAAGATACAGTATTTTCCAAATTTACTTCACAATGCTTATGTGCAAAGAGCATCTCTGGGGATCAGTTTTTCAAGGAACACACATTGGGAAAACAGAGACTGGAGAGTCCGCCCAACGTTCTCCCGTATCAACAACAACAAAGGTGTTTCTAACTTGTCCAAAAACTAACCAAAAAAGCGTCTGACATACAATCCTGAAATAGTCAATACTACTTTGCATTTGTGATAAAATATGTATTAAATATATAATTACATATAATAATCTATTTTTCATAATTTTTAAATGCTTTTATGTTCACTAACTGATTTGGTTCAAATTCCTTAGCGAGGGACTAAAGAAGGAATTCAAAGGTTTGGCAATAATATAAGTCAGTGTTACTGGTAAAAGGAAATTTAAGCAAAAACTGGGGTGGAAAGCTGGGGGTAGAACCAGGAAGTGCAGAACAAGATAACTTCTAAGGCACCTTAAAATCCTAAGCATTTTTTACTCTAAGATGTGATTACATCTAAAGGATGCCAAGCTTCCTAAAGGAAAAAGCTGAAGTGGATCATGTCATTAGAGCAGCACAGAAAGTTAAAACTACAGGGGATTCTAGAGATTTTCTAGTCATGTTTTTACCAAGCTGGTTTTGTCTTGTCCATGTTCTCTCCTTTGTGATAGAAACCCAGCTGCTTTACCCTGCTCCCATCCAACTCCTTTTCCTCACTTACAGGGATATTCTCGTTCACAATTTAACTTTGGGCTATGAATCATTAGCCTACCTATACTTCACTAACCTCATTTTATAGAGAAGCAAACAGTCAAGTGTTACATGACAAGACGAAGCAGTGATGGGGATAAGCAATAAAAGAAAGGGTTGCTCTTCAGAAGGACTGACCTGGTGGCCAGCCTGAACAGGTCATCCACAGTGTCAGGGTGATTCTGGAGCCCATTCTGCTGTTCTAGCAGCTGAAAGGTAGGGATGCACAGTGCCTAAAACAGAACAGTGGTTTTAAATAAATGCTAGTATATAAATCCAACAGCATTCATACTTGCTAAATATCACAACATATACAAAAGGAACAAAGTGGGGGAAGCAAAGTGGGAAAAGAAAAAGACTATGATGAGAATCAGATCAAGAAAAGGAAGAGAGAAATCTTTCTCAATTGATATACTTTTCACATATGAAGTCCACATTTCAGAAAGGGTTGAGGGTATAAATTTTAGTTGATGAAACTGGACAGATGTCATTTCAAAGTTTTAGAAGTTTCCGGGGGCACCTGGGTGGCTCAGTTAAGCGCCCAACTCTTGATTTCAGCTCAGGTCATGATCTCAGGGTCATGAGAGTGAGCCCCGCGTCGGGCTCCATGCTAGGCGTGGAGCCTGCTTAAGATTCTCTCTCCCTGTTCCCACACTCCCTGCCCAGCTCGCTCGCTCTCTCTCAAAAAAAGAAAGTTTTAGAAGTTTCTGAAAGTAAAGACTGCTTATGTACTAGATATGGTCAAGTCCACTAAAGGAATAGATGAAGTTTTTTTTGAAGTTTTAAGGATAGTATGTCGGTTTTATTTCTGAGAGAGCACGCCAGTGGGGGTGGTGGGCAGAGGGAGAGAGATAATCTTAAGCAGGCTCCACGCCCAGCCCAGAACCTGATGTGGGACTCGATCTCACAACCCTGAGACCATGACCTGAGCCAAAATCAAGAGTCGGACACTTAACTGACTGAGCCGCCCAGGTGCCCCATGAAATGTCAATTTTAAAGGGCAAGACATCTTGTGAAAAGGAGCATCATTAACTCCCTAATATATTTTCCTCCCTATGACTAGGAGGGAAAAAAGCAGTGTATCAAGAGCCTTTTCCAATGCCTACTATTTACCCTATGACCATCCCTGCTAATAAGTGAGTTAGTTCACTGGTTGTTCTAGGCAAGAACCTAAAAATAGAATCATGCTTGAGCTTAGAGATCTTTTGTTTTATATCCGTTTGTTCCCTTTTCCACCTCTCAAAAAACCATTATCTCTAGAGAGCATAAATTTGGCAGTAATAGCTGTAATGATCCTTACAGTCATATGGTCAATCTCTCATTCTCCCAGGCATGTCTGTCCAGAGAACAACTAGCAAGTTTCTACCTCTCTGTTATTAGGAAATCAATATGCCTGGAGGATAAACAATGAGAAGCAAGAGAATTCAAAACATGGTGAAGAACAAACCGCTCAGGGCTTTAATCCCTCCAAGATACTCCCCAGGGAAAACAGACCTGGAGCATGTCTAGTAGTCCCTGCCGACAGCCCTCTTCCATGCCGTATTCATCCACAAGGATACTGCCAAGGTACAGGAAACAGGAATGCTGATGTACGTGGTACACATTCACCATCTGCCAAGGGAGAAACCAGTTGTTCAATTCTTTACCTGCCTAAGTATCAACTTAGGAAACTGTCTGGAGGAAGAAATTCAGAGACAGACTGGTTTCTTCTCTTTAAGACAACATAGTAAAGCTTGTTGGCAACATTTTTTGAAACACAGGGCTCAATTCTTCAATAATTTTCAAGTACTCTTTTTAGAGTCCTTTCAGCCTTTGACCTTTTATCTTCCCAAAACAATGTTGTAAGAGAGCTGTATAATAGCTCAAGCTGGAAGCCAGTAAGATGCAATCACCCAAGCTATTTGCAAAATCCTAGCATAAATCCCAATACCTAAAGGTTGTTCTTATTTGCATTAAAGATTAACTATTAAGAAAAAAAAAGGCAAGCATATATAGCTATAGCAGGGCTAAAAATACCAAATACCCTTATCCTGAAAGAGACTGTGAAAGCACTGTTTAAATTTTGAGTTGTTTCTAAACCCCTCTACTTAAACTTTTTTTTTTTTGTTAAAAATTTTATTTATTTAATTGTCAGAGAAAGAGCACAAGCAGGGGGAGCGGCAGGCAGAGGGAGAAGCAGGCTCCCCGCTGAGCAAGGAGCCCGATGTGGGACTCGATCCCAGGATCCTGGGATCATGACCTGAGCCGAAGGCAGACGCCCAACTGACTGAGCCACCCAGGCACCCTCTACTTAAACTTTTAAGTAAAAAACAGTGTTTCTAATCAAGATACCTGGATCTCAAGAGAATAAAAATGTTAATACAATATACATATTTGAATTAAATGATTTGTTTAGCATTTTTTCCCTATTCTCCTCCAAAAATTAAGAGGCATCTGCACATTCATCTATGTAAAATGCCATCACAACACACGTATTGATTTTTTTTTTTTTTTTTTAAACACAGGCCTTGAACTCATGACCCTGAGAGCAAGACCTGAGCTGAAATCAAGAGGCGGACGCTTAACTGAATGTACTGGTTTTATTATATAAATTCAACTCAATGAGTGTGGTGGGGGCTGTAAGACAAAGTGACTGACTCTTATTATTAACATACACCATAAAACGGGCATGTGATGAGAGCTATGACTCTATTCGGTGTTGTATACTCAAAACTATATGCTCTACATAATGAATGATTTAAGTCAGGAGCTGGTAAACGTTCTCTTAAAGGGCCAGATAGTAAAAATTTTAGGCTTTGCTGGTCATATGATCTGTCTATTCAACTTTGCCACCATAGCACAACTGGCCAATACAGAATACTTAAATGAATAAGCATGGCAACCTCTTAGTAAAACTACATTTACAAAACCAAGTAATAGGCCCATTGGTTCTAGTTTGCTGACTTCTGATTTTTGGATTTTAAAAAATACTTTTCATTTTTTCACATATACTGACTTTAGAACACATTTCCTATACAAGGTGCTACTCAACTGGGTTGGTCGCATACTTAATTAGCAGGAATAAAAAAAAAATCAAAGTCATGAGGGTATCCTCTAACAGCAAAGGGGCACTAAATCAAGTTATGTTCGACCCAGAATGTATTACACTGAAGAGGACATATAACCAAAGGTGGAAACAGTACAAACATGCAGTACAAACATATGGTATCCTCAGGGTACAGTAAACATAAACTTCAATCAAATCTATAATATAAAGGAGGCAGGGCTGTGCATATGCCAACTGATACTGCACTAGCATGACCCTACTTGAGGGTGCGTGCTTCCTTAAGAATGAGGTGCCCAGGAGAGACAGGCAGGGCAGGGTCACACCTCTGGGGGCAGTCACCACAAACTTAGCTCTCCATCCTCAGGAGGCTGAACTGTAAATAAACGCTGCCCTCTGCCCGCTGCTGTCTGTCCTTGCCCTGGCTGTTCTGGTCTCTCTGACCACTTTGCACAGAGCGAGCCCAGGTTCTGCTTTGCATGCAGCTGCTGCTCTCCCCTGCTTGTCCCACCAGCCCGGCCACCCTGCATCCCACCCGCCTCGGCTCCCAGGTGCCACCAAGGAACCGACACCTCCAAGACCAGCAGAGTTGCCAGGCAGGAGCTAATAAAACTGGCAAGAATAAAGGTGTCGTGAAAACATGTGCTTGATCTATAAAGAGATTCTAACCCAAACCCTATATATTGTACAAATGGACACTGCTCCTAATGGGAGGAGTGACTTATTTTCAACATTTTTAATTTGTTTTCTTAAGGGTTTACGATTCTGAATTTTTCTTATTTGTTTGAAAGAAAGAATTTTGATTATATCAAGCTGAGTGAGTGCAGCCTGTAAAAAGGATGTTAAGTGGTCGGTAAAATATGCAAGTGAAGAGAAATATATTGTACAAATTCTATTAAAAAAGGCGGGGGGACGCCCGGGTGGCTCAGTTGGTTAAGCGTCTGCCTTCGGCTCAGGTCATGATCCCAGGGTCCTGGGATCGAGTCCTGCATCAGGCCCCTTGCCCAACATGAGCGTGCTTCTCCTGCCTCCCACTCCCCCTGCTTGTGCTCTCCCTCTCTGACAAATAAATAAAAACAAACAAACAAAAAAACAACTGGCTGGCTCAGTCAGTGGAACATATGACTCTGGATCTCAGGTTTATGAGTTTGAGCCCCACACTGAGTGTAGAAGTTACTTAAAAAATAAAATTTAACATGTAAAAAAAAAGGCACCTAGGGTGCAGAATTTAAGGGGGCACTCATTGTCAGGGTCAGCTCCTCAGAGGGTTTGCCTTCTTAAAATCTGCACCATGGATATACTGTCCAGGTAGACAAAGGTCACTTCTGGCTGGGTGGGTGTGGCCCAGCCTGGAGTTGTGCATTTCCCCTCAATGCATGGATGCAAAACTTAAGAAGGCACTTACTCCAAGTCCTGCAAATGCCAACGTTGACACTTTGCCTTGCCTCAATCTAGTCCTGGCTTTGCTGTAAGGTTAACATCAAATTGCTTAGTGATCTAAGTTACTAGTTATAGGCTTTGTTTATAGAATAGTTCTTGATGTGAATGTGATCTTAGAGAACTCAAACATTGAGTCACACCATCATAATTACGTATCAATCGTGGTGATTATAAAAGAGTCAAACATTTCTTGACAAATAACAGACTTATGTGATCATCTGTGGTCGAGATAGAAAAAAATTCCTTTGGGCCAAGAAACAGCAAAATTTGACAGGACACATTTTAAAAAGAAAAATTAGTATAAAAATGCTTAGCGCTGGTATATGAGAGCTGAGCATTAAAGTCATTCTCTTCTTAATTTCACAGTGGAATGTGTTACTATTTAGACTATCACTATACAGAATAGATTATAAGCAGTTTCTCTCAGAGACAACATACCATAGGCACCACTTATCTCTTTCAAATATTTTGGAGTTTGTAATTTAATAAATACAAAAGTGTTTCATTTCATCAGCAAAGTTTTTGTTCTAAAGACTCCTATTTCAGGGGCGCCTGGGTGGTTCAGTAAGTTAAGTGTCTGCCTTCAGCTCAGGTCATGATCTCAGGGTCCTGGGAGAGGCACCAAGTCAGGCTCCCTGCTCAGCGGGGAGTCTGCTTCTCCCTCTCCCTCTGTCCCTCCCCCCGCTCCCGCTCCCCCCAACCCTCTCCCAAATAATAAAATCTTTAAAAAAGAAATAAAGACTCCTACTTCAAATTCTGTACACTTTACATTTTCCCTCTCAGGAAGAACTTACCTGTGTAACCAGTGGCTGAAGCAGGGCTGCAGATCCTTTGCCTACACAGCGAACAGCAAAGCGGAGGCACCTGCAACAACGCTCTACAATCCGATTATCAGCCCGGTGTTTATTTAGAGTCTCAGATAAAACTGGCCATATCTGAGTCAAAAGTCAAAGAGCACAAGAAAGAAAACAATGAACAACTAAGAGCTAAAAAAAAAAAAAAAAATGCTCCCAAGTTGGTAACATCTGATTTGGTTTTCAAATAATTTGGGAAAAGCTTTCTTTATAGGAAAACACGTAGCCTGAATCTAGTGTGCATGAGTGCATGAGTGCATGTGTGCGTGCGTGTGTACGCAATATGCTATCCATCACTAAAACACAACCACTTCTTAAGAGAAGCAGTGACTCTTTAGAACAGGAAGAAGAGCATGTCTAACTTCACTAAAAGATAAACTTTGGAATTCCTGATTTAGGATGAAAAGAATTAGTATGAATTATAGAGGAACAGATGTTTAAAGACAGTTCTGATTTGGAATTCTTTGAACAAAAGGGCACAGCTAATAAAAAGGCATTATTTGATACTGTCACTTATGGATACTTGGTGTTTCCCCCCTGAAGTCTGAAAAGCACTTCTCAAAACATGCCTTTTGATCCTCATATTACCCTCAGTGAAAAAAAGGAGAAGTGTGTTTACGATGGGGAAACAAAAGCAATGAGGGATAAATGGCTTTGTCAAAAAAAATTCTGCTAGTATTAATCAGGCCTCCTAGCAACTCCAGGATTCACATAGTTAATCTCTCTCTACTTCTCTGGACTTTGAGTGCATTTCCCCCACAGTCTGTTTTCTTATCAAATCTTAAGTAAAAAATATTTATTCGAATATAAATTCTTCTATTCATTGAAATTTAAACTGTATCAATTGTATCAACAAATTCAATCTTCCTATGAACCTAGAAGACAATACCTTCTCACTTTAGTTACCCACAGCCTTGTAAGGAAAAAGGAAGAAAGCCTTGTTCCACGGGCATCCGTTAAGCACTTACTTCCTGTATGACTTTTTGGCACGGATGAGTCTGTCCATTTTCCACAATGGGATTGGTGTGTCTGGGGAAAGGCAACAACCCAAAATAGTAAAAGAAGAGCAATTTAACTGAAGAGCCACAGCCCCGAACCCCGCTAGCTTACTTGGTAATATTGTTACCACATAAAGAATACCAAAATAATAAAGTTATTTATGACTCAACACCTTTTCCTTCTATTCAGTCAAACAAACACAAGCACATAGTTTAAATCATTCCCCCTCCCCCTTTTTTTGCCACCTTTAAGCCACTTCCACTAAAGCATGGGAACTCAATCTAACTCTGGCCTAACATGGGTTGTGGAGCACTACAATTATCTTTTTCTTTTTTTTCTCTTTAAAACCAGAATAGGTAGACTCTTCTAAATTAATAAAAAATATTAATTAAAAACCAGGTTATCTAAATCCACTATGAGAAACCAAGTACTGTTCCACTCTCAGCATTAAAAGGCAAAAGCTTCAGAAATTCTAGTCTACCCAAGATGTTTCTCATGGTTCTAGTCTGAATCCAGTGATACATGATATGGGCCCACTCATAGTATGTCAAATCCAATTACTTGTCTAGTTCTAGAATCCATTAATTTGAAAGAAAGCAGGAAAAAAATCCTGTATGATTACCAACCTCTTTAAAAGAAAGAAATTCTTTAATTTCAATAAGCTCAACAGCAACTTAATAAAAATCTTATTTTCTTTAAATTGGGGGATTTCCATCTATTGCAGATTTTCTTCCATTTATTGTGAAGTAAGGACTGTTGGTTGGGCTTTCAGAATGTCATGTAACAGGGCTATCATGATTATATAAGAAAAGCACTGCACCAAATTAAAAAGAAAAACCTGCTGACAAGAACACATAAGCTAACACACCTCAGTTTTAACTTACTCCACATAGGCTTTTACGTAACAACTACTCTGATATTCCAGTTATATCTATGGGTCTGACAAATTATAAAAAGCTCTCAAAACTCAAGTGCTTTTTTTAATCATTAGGCTCCTCTTGACTTCAAAGAAAGATCCTTCAAAGAAGGATTAATTTCACGTGATCAATGAAAAGGCTTCATGACTTTTTTGCACCCCTACAAAACATAGCAATAGCTCTGAAAGTGTGGTCCTTGGAATAGCAAGCAGCAGCAACAGCATCACCTGGGAACTTATTAGAAATGTAAATTCTTGGGTCCTACCCAAAATTCAATTGACTCAGATACTCTGGGGATAGGACCCAGCAATTTGTTTTGATAAGCCCTCCAGATGGCTGTGGTGCATGTTAAAGTCTGATAATCACCAATCTAGAGACCAAAAATTTTAATTACATTTTAGAGGATCTTTTGACAAAGGTCTGCCAAGAACATATTCTTAGACTTTGTCTTTGCACCAAAATTTCGGGTAATGGGCTTATCAGTCTCCTAACAGAAGAGATTATAGGCGGCACCTGAAGTTTAGGAAAACAACACTTGCTGTCTTCAATACACAATGGTCTTATTTGAGCATTAACCCAAGGCAGGGAACCAGTCTCCCTTCTTACCTAAATATTACTGCAAGGCGATCTAAGAACACAGTGGGATCTGAGGATATACCATTGCTGGGCTCCTGAGACAACAGCTGAAGGGACAGAGAGGCATCAATACCCTGTTGTTACACATACATACCTACCGCAAGCACTGCAACATACATCCTTACATCAACCTCCCTCTCAATCTCTGCTTATTTCCTTCTAGGGTGGTGCAAACTCAAATAGTACAAACTTTTAAATTCATATTGTCAAATTACTTTCCTTCACCTTACTGCATCATGCCCAAGACTGCATATTACTACATTTTACGACATGATCACTGTGGAGTGGAAAACAGTATTATTTAATTTTTTTCCCATTTACTTTTATAATGACCAAGACATTATATACATTATTATATAATCTATATCTTTATTTCACTTTCTATTACAACACTTTTTTTTGCTTTTTTTATTACAACATTTCAAAATGACTAAGGCTTCATAATAAATTTTAAGAGATAAAACAAGTTGCTTCTTATTCTTTCCTAAAATTTCTTAACTGTTTCTACCAGAATATCATTAGAGATAAACTTTAGAATCATTATGTCAAATTCTATTATTGCACTATAAATGTAACTTGAGAAGAGTTGACAACTTTACAATATTCTTGAAGGAAACATGGTGGGTTATGGTTTTGGTTCCTAACTTGAATGGTATTTTCCCCATTATATCTTCTAAATTGTATTACTGATAGTGAAAATCTACTGATTTTAGAATACTTATTCCATGTATGCAGCTCCCTTGACAGATTTATTAATTTTAATAACTTTTTAGTTCATTCTTTTGGCTTGTCTAGGCAGATAAAAGATCACCTGTAAATTCTGTCTTACTAAACCCCTTTTTAAATTGGACTCACCTTTTTCAATGCCATAACCTGAACAGAACATAGTTCACTAAGGCATTCAGTAATCTTATCCAAAGGTAACCTGGCTAGGACAAGTGCTGTCCCTGCAAGACAAAGAAAAATACAAATAAAACAAAATAAAAGCTGAACTGAGGTAATTCATTGGTCTCCATCATTTGACTAACAGAAGAGGCTGGCTGGTTTCATTCTTTTAAAAAGATCAACATTGCTTTTTCAGTTATAGTATCTTGTTATTTAGGTCGGTTTCTCTTTATTTGGCTTAGACAACAAAGTGACCTTCACACTAACATTTGTAACTGAAGTTAATATTAAATTCTCTCTCCTCAGCAGACTATGGGTTTAAAGATGTTTAAATACATCTCCCCTTCCAATTCGTCAAATACTTAAAAAAAATCTCCTTCACAAAGCCAATGCCAAAGCTGTTTTTATATAGCACAGTACAATGGTTCTCAAACTTCCCAGAGGTTCTGATCTAGCATGTCAAGGACAGCCTTTATTTTGTGTTGTGGGATGGAGCCCCAAGTCGGGCTCCCCATTCAGCTAGGAGTCTAGGTGGGATTCTCTCTCCCTCTGCCCCGCCCCTCTCCCTGCTCACATGCACTCTCTCTCTCAAATTACATCTTTCCTTTTTTTTTTTAATTTATTTGACGTATATAGAGAGAGGCATGAAAGAGAGAACACAGGCAGGGGACAGAGGAAAAGGGAGAAGCAGGTTCTCTGCTGAGTAGGGAGCCCAATGCAGGGCTCAATCCCAGAACCCTGGGATCATGACCTGAGCCAAAGGCAGACGCTTAACCAACTGAGCCACTCAGGCACCCCATAATTACATCTTAAAAAAAATTTAAAAATAAAAAGTTTTCTTTATTAAGAAGATATCACTGATGACGGAGATGCCACATCCTACAACATACAGGTTAGACGTCACTTCAGTATCAAGGTTAAATTTCACTAGAAAATTACGAGATGGCAGAAATAACCACTAGCAGTAATTCAGTAGTAAGAATATTTGACTCTGATTCAATGCTTTATTACCTATGCCTATGAATGGAAACAACAAAAACCCACGCTACAAAAAGAAAATCTGTCTTGGAAAATGCAGATACACTGACTGGAAAGGAACTTGGCCATAGATATAGAAAGATCAGTTAGTTCCCACACAAGGTCATCCAGTCTAGCCAAGACTAACTTGTTTGCTATTCACAGAGGCTTAAATGATGCCACACAGGTTATATTACCCAATCTTTTATTTGATATATCCTCAATCCCCTCTAACTACAAGCTGTAAGGATTTCACTACCTCACAGGGCGCCCCAATCTGTTTTCAGAGTTTAGTTAGAAAGTGCTTTCTTTCTAAAAGCCAGTACATGTCAACAACTGACTACTACTCATAAAATAAATCTGTTCCCTCTTTTATAGGATAATCTTTCAAATATTTAAAAATAGCCATCATACTTAAAGTCTCTTCTTTTTTCCTAGCCTTAATCTAGTTCTTCTTACTCTGAACCTCATCACCACTTTGGCTGCTTGCCTCTGGATAGGCAATCACTGAGTGTAAAGCTGATCCATAATGGTTAAAGACCACTAAGAGACCAAGTTTCTACTGACAGGACTGATCCACACACACTACCTTTAAGTTTCCACCTACCACTTTGGTATGGCAATGCTATCTGGTTTCCTTTTTTATTCTTTCCCCAACTCAAAAAGGAACTATGTTTAGTTCAAATGTGTCATCGCCACCCCAAAATTTAGGTCTGTGCTATACACACTGTAAGCAGTTTGAATTAGTTATACGGCCTTAAAATATTCTAAGAAAAGAATGCATGTATATATAATCAACACCTTCCCCTGAGTGGAACAGCCAACTTTCTCCATCACTAAGCATCCTGCAACTGAAAAACTGGGATCTGACTAGTATAAGATAACCCTCCAGAAGTGGCTTAGAGACGTTACTGGTTAACATCTGAAGTAAATACCTTTTAGCAAGCCCACAGCAGCTTCTGGAGACAACATGAAGGAATCAAGGGAACGGGCAATCTCCAGGAGTCCATTAAAGTGCTGAGCCATGTGGTCTCGGCAGACAGAGCAAATGTTATGAATGGCTTTGGCTGCAGCAGAAGCCAGAGGCTTTTCACACAGGCCTTTCATCAAATAGCCCAACACAGGGTCTAAGGAGAGAAACCATACAGTAGACATTACATTTCTGAAACTCAAGGAAAACTTCTAGTTTCTTAGAACAGAGGTTTATATCCCTGCCCTCCCCCTTTTATGCAAAACAACTGTTTAAAAAAATGAAATGTGTTCAAACTCCAATATATAAAACATAAAAAAAGGAGCTGATCTCACTGACATAGTGTCAGGGAGCCCTGGGCCCTATCTATCCATCTTCTATTTCTTTCCTCATGGCTAGGCCTTCACACAGCATGGTTTGAAAACCACTGGTGGGTAAGACCATCCAAGTATTAAGAATAAAGTAATATAAGAAAGAATATAAAGCTCACTCAGAGAGCTACCATTATTTATACTCGGAGATGAGTCACTATGTAAAAACAGCCTACGTTAATCAGGACAATGACAGTTATCTAAAGTGGACACTTTTATACTTGCTTCTTTATAGTTAGAAAAGGCCTTAAAAACAGGCAGATTGAGCTTTAGTACTTCTAGAAAAATATTCTACTTTGTAGCAAATGTAAGTGTTCCAAAGAAACTGATCAAACTGGTGAATTTCTATAAAGCACGTTCTACTTGTCTTTTACCTTACTTTATAAAAATCAGAATGATTTTCTATGGAAAAATCACACATGATTAAAAGAGCACTTTATAAGTACGTCAGAATAACCTCATACCAAACCATGAAAGAAGGAATCAAAAGAATGTCATAAAGCACATTAAAATGTTATCTCCATTTCTAGTCTAATGACCAATCTGATACACCAACCAGCATGAACCCTTGGCCCCCTCAACAAAAGAAGCCTAAAACTTTTAAGCCTAGGAATGAGAAGAACTAAGTATACAGTATAGGGAACTATAATACTACATGCTTCTGTGATTCTCAAATGGAACGTATTGTTTTAACTATTCTAAAGTACAAACATGTAGCAATTTGTCTTATTGCTGAAGCACACATTTAAATGAGATACTGCATGGTGGTACTGAATGATAAGGCTTAACAAACAAACTCACTTTAGTTTCTTGTGGAAAAACATTCAGAGAAGAAAGTCAAATGTTGAGATAGATAATAGAAGTGAAGAATCTAAGAATTAGAAAATAGGTATTTTTTTTTTAAAGATTTTATTTATTTGACAGAGAGAGACACAGTGAGAGAGGGAACACATGCAGGGGGAGTGAGAGAGGGAGAAGCAGGTCTCCTGCTGAGCAGGGAGCCTAATGTGGGGCTCGATCCCAGGACCCTGGGATCATGACCTGGGCTGAAGGCAGATGCTTAACGACTGAGCCTCCCAGGCGCCCCTAGAAAATAGGTATTTTGAAAAAAATCTTTAAATGGTATGTTGAACTTGAAAGTATCTCAGCTATAATGTGAGCATGTCTATCATATGCTCTACATACAGAAATAAGAAAAAAGAAACATCACTTTTTAAGCAAGAGTTTCAAATAATAAAAAAGATCATATGTAAAATAAAATCAAGCTGAAAGGTGGTAATAAATATATAATCCAGTAATTTCACTATTGGGTATTTACTCAAAGAATATGAAAACACTAATTCAAAAAGATACATGCACCCCTATGTTTAATGCAGCATTACCTACAACAGTCAAATTATGGAAGCAACCCAAGTGTCCACTGAAAGATGCATGGATAAAGAAGGGGTGTAAACACATGTGTGCATGCACACACACACACCAGAATATTACTCAGCCATAAAAAAGAATGAAATCTTGCCATCTGCAACAACATGGATGGATCTAGAGAATAAAATGCTAAGTGAAATAAGTCAGAGAAAGAGAAATACCGTATGATTTCACTCATATGTGGAATTTAAGAAACAAAACAAAGGAAAAAAGAGACAACCAAGAAACAGACTCTTAACTACAGAGAGCAAATGGATGGTTACCAGAGGTGGAGTGGGTGGGGGGATGGGTGAAATAGGTGAAGGGGATTAAGAGTACACTTATCTTGATGAGCACCGAGTAATGCACAGAACTGTTGAATCACTATATTGTACACCTGAAACTAATATAACACTCTATGTTAACTATACTGGAATTAAAAAAAAAATGATGATAATATAAGCATAGGAAATACATCAAACTTAATATATAATTAGTGATATTCACAAGTTTGGGGCGTTCTTAAAATTCTCAGAACATATCACTCCTATCAGGGGGGCTTAATATATACTACCCTAGATAAATTATTTAGTCTCTTTGGATTTGTTTATCTGCAAAATGAGAGGAATAAAATAAATGACTTCAACCTTTACTTTTGATTCTAAAGTTACTCTGTATAATCTTTATTTTTTCAAGCCAATAAGGGCATCCAGAGGTTATGTAAGTCAAAATTCTTAATTTTAATTTGTACTTATTTTGTTTCAAATGATAATTCTTGATTTTTAAAAGGAGCATGTATTTAACACTGAAAAAAACCTTTCCTTTGCTTTCGCCTATTAATAGCATCTAAGTTAGAACTACAGGGAGTCTGATTAGCTCAAGCATGTGCCAGAGACTAACAGCAATGTTCATGCCAAAGCAGACTACCAGAAGCAAACTGTTTCCCTATCTAGAGATCTAATCTTTCAAAGATCCCTTCTCCAAAGGATGATCAGTTTATAAATGTTGTGTCAACTAAGCAATAACTCATAATACAGTATTTACTCTCAGTGTCTAGAAATATTCTACCTACCAATAAAAATAGAGAACAAGTGAACAAGAGCAAAAGTAAGAGAAGAACAAAATCAGAAAAATCATTCTCAGCAGCTGCAGAGGAGTGAGTTCATACATACCAAGAAACTGAGGATTTCGATCAACCACTTCGCTCATCTCTCCAACCAATTCAATGCTGGTGTATCGCACAGCTGTATGTACAGTCTCTGGAAGACGGACAACTCCTTCTAAGACCTCCACAAGTGTTGGATTGTTCTCCCTGAGTACAAAAGGCAAGTACTCACAGTTACTGATTTTGGAGGTTAGATTCTGGTCTAATAACAGGCCGCAAAAAGACAAATCATTGCTTTTTTCTAAACACATAACCATTTGGATGAAAGTCCTTAACATTTGGCATGAAAGTTTTTTAAGGCAAAAAGACAGAAACAGAAGATACTGTTTCAGAGAAGCATACTGCTCCTTAATCTTCTAAATGCCAATAAATTATCTAAAGACACATCCTGCTATCAAATAAGGTTCTTCAAATTGGAGAGGCAGGCATTTACTGTGGATGAATGTCTTCTTTTAAAGAATCTGTTTTAGTTATTCTTATATCTGCAGTACCTAGAACAGTGCCTGGCACATAGTGGGCACTCAATAAATATTGCTGAATGGCTAAATGAATGAATAATTCTCACAGACCACTTGGTATTAGTTCTTCTCCAAAAGATTTCTGATAGCTGGATACTGGAAATTTTAAGAACAGGTAAGTATGGGTGGGCCAGCTCACTAACTAAAGGAACAAGAATACAAGCTGCAGGAATAGATAAAGGTGCCCTGACTTGGAACATGAGGGAAAATTAAAGTTAACCAAATACTCTCCATGGCTCCAAGAATTTATTTTTTCCCTTTCCTTGTCTTTTTTCCACTCCCCAAGAATATTGGCTGAAATTCTTTATGCCCCCGTAGTGTAGGATATAATCCAGAAACGAAAGATGTTTAAAATCCAAATAATGTCCTGGATTAGAGCAAAACCACTCCATGCTGATAAACTAAGTCCTTATATACACTAAAAAATTATAATCATGCAGTTGGCCTCAAATGTGGATAAACAAAAAACAATATAAAATCTTCTCTCATTTATGCCTTATGTTTCCTGGGAGCACTAAGCTAATTTTTGAGACTCTCTACCCATCCTTTTTCACACCAGCACATATCAGTTAGAATAGAAGTGATTTTAATAATCTTCAGACTATCACTGAAGGTTCCAAAAGATATCAAAACAAATTTAAGAGCAAACAGTATGGTATGTAATTCAGGACCAGTACATCTTATTAGAGAAAAACAAACCTACTCTATTCTCCTTGAATATTTACTGGATTAGAAACAATGTAAGATTTCACTGACTAAACCCTAAGTAAGCAGCTAAGTAAGAAGCACTATACTTTTCATAAATACATGCCTTAACCATCTCTCCAACCAAGGCCTGGGAAAGAGCTCAGTTGCAGGTTATCTGATCACAATACAAGAAAACTTAATAGATATTAGCATCAATTTATAAACTCACAGCACAAATTTTGTTTTTAGGAATTCATGTTAAAGTAATAGAATTTCTATGCTACTCAATCAGAAATCAAATTCTAATAAATTAAAAATTTCCCATGACAATAACAAAAATAATTGCCCCTTAGATTTTGCTACTCTTTTAAAGTGAAATGGTGCCTGTCTTGCCTTTCTGAAACTCACAAATGATTCTCTAAGGCAGACAAAAAGGAGAACAATATAATGAAATATTTGTAAGGATAACTTACCCAAGGTCCAAAAGCAGAGGAGAGCTAATTAGTGCCTATTCAACTGCTTTTAAGGAAGTACCAACAATTTAACAGCCTAACAAATTTTTTATTATATCAACTTTCACAAGGGAGCCTCAGTTGGAAAAATAAATCAGCATTATCTTCCTAGCATCAAGAACAAAATAATTTTAACTCTAAGATATGTGGTTAAAACATGAATATCAGCAATGCATGCTACTCTGGAATAGACTCTAGAAGTCAGAAGACTAGGCAGCATTACAGAAGAAGTTCTAAGAGTTTCCAAACATATACCATATGAGAAAAATGGTGTAATTTTCCTTCCTTTGATATTTAGAGTTCCCAGCAAAAGACTTATTAGACACTCACGGATCAACACTCTTTGCTATAGCAGCCATGATAAAGAGAACCGCTTCTGTCACCTCCCAGGGTGGGTTGCCTTCTTTCAGAGTAGAATATAACTAGAGAAGAAGAGGTGGATTATGGATCCATTAAAAGGAAAACAGAATAGAATTCCAAAACAAACAAAACAAAAAATCCTGTTAGTTAAAATAAATCCAGCCCCTTGTTTCTAAATTAATCATCTCTCAGAGCCAGGGGAGAATATTATTTCATTTTTCACATCTTCACTAACGACAAGTAACTGCTATTTTAATATCTGAAATAAACCCAGTTAGATTCCCCAAGAGTGTATCAAGATTATCATCTGCCCCCACAAAATGAGTATTATGGAAAAGCAAAACATATTACATGAATGTCTTTTCCTGATCCCTAAATACATAAATACACTTAAAATTGAGATACAATGTAAATTTCTTATATATGTATTGATTTTACATTTCTATTGTTTTAAAGACTTATCCGCATCAACACTAGTAGTATAAATTCTTAAAAAGTAGCTATTTAGAATTCCATGTCCAAGCAAGGGGAGGAAAAAGGGAGACCAAGCAGAATACTCAAGAGATGTTCTAGTCCAGAAATTTTCCAGGGTATATCCATCTGATTGGCAGTGAGTTTAAATAAGGTTTCTGTACTCAAATAACAAACACTGCTAAGTAAGATAAAATTAAATATTCTCTTGTTGTAGGACTTCACCGAGCCTTTAATATACTGTTTAAGTCATTTCCCAATTTTAATTGAGGATTCCCCTCTCCCCCAAGAACATCTCATAGGACTGGTGTTCCACAGAATACATCTTGGACAACACTGACAATTTAAGTAAATTTGAAAACTGAGATCTGAAGAACAAGTAACTTGCTCAAAGCCACACAGCGAATGACAGAAGAGCTGAAATGTGAACACAGGTCATCTGCTTATGATCTGGTGATCTCACTGAATCTGCTTTCTAGGAATCTTCAACCCTTTGTAATTAGATCAATAAACACACTTCGCTTAATATAAAGAAAAATAGGTTGGGCGCCTGGGTGGCTCAGTTGGTTAAGTGACTGCCTTCAGCTCAGGTCATGATCCTGGAGTCCCAGGATCGAGTCCCGCGTTGGGCTCCCTGCTCGGCAGGGAGTCTGCTTCTCCCTCTGACCCTCCCCCGTCTCATGCTCTCTCTCTCTCATTCTCTCTCAAATAAATAAATAAAATCTTTAAAAAAAAAAAATAGGCATAATTTTATTAACACTTTCTAAATCAGATTATGCCCCCAAATATACAAAATGGCTGGGTTACCAAAAAAATAAAGGTTAGTTCAGGGCGCCTGGGTGGCTCAGTTGGTTAAGCGACTGCCTTCGGCTCAGGTCATGATCCTGGAGTCCCGGGATCGGGTCCCGCATCGGGCTCCCTGCTCTGCAGGGAGCCTGCTTCTCCCTCTGACCCTCCCCCCTCTCATGTGCTCTCTGTCTCTCTCATTCTCTCTGTCTCAGATAAATAAATAAAAAAAATCTTAAAAAAAAAAAAAAAAAAAATAAAATAAAGGTTAGTTCAGTATTGCTGATAAGTATCAAAACGAGTATTTCAGAGCTTAGAGCATGATCCAGCAATATGAAAACTGCCTGAAATTATGCTAATGTTAAGTGATGTGGAATGGTGATGATTGCAACCTTATGAGGTAAAATGTTACTCACTGTCAGGAAAATCATAGGACTATGAATCTTCTACTCTAGTATAGTCACCTCTGGGATGAACTGCACAGGAATCTAACCATAAGTGTGGACAAAGGAAATGCCAAATAACTAAAAGAGTTGCCAGGATTTGGCACATAATTAATAAAGCAGAAAAACTTGCCTATTTTCCTGGCTAGGTCCAAGTTCCCTATAAATACCTTGGGGCCTTAAGGTTTATCTATGATTTTCCATTCTGACTGGACAAGTAGAACAGCTTTCAACAGCAAGAATAATGAGAGTAAACCATAACTGAACCATCCACAGACTACTAAACAAACAAAGCTACTATATGCCAGGCAGTGTGCTAGGCACCTGCATATCTACTGTCTCATTTAGCCATTAAAATTTAAGAAAAAAGTGGAACATTTACAGAAGACACAGAAGTGAACACAACTATCAGTAAAACCAGTAAGAATCTTCAAATGGACTTACCTGAGCAAAACACTCCATAGACCCAATCAAGAAAATCAAGTCTTTCACCAGATCTGATACCCTCATCCGAAACTCTCCAAAGTCATCAGTCTCCTCAGGAACCCCCTCCTGAAATTTCAAGTCAGAGAACATTTCTTTTAAACTCATCACTAAGGCTTTCACTGACCTCTATAAAATCAAGAATAAAGAAAAAGCCATTAAGAGATAAGTTGCCTAAATCAAAGGATATTTTACTATATATGGTCTCCTAAACTTTTAGGTATGTAAAGTCAATACAACCTATCCTCTACCTTTACTATGAGAAACTGTTCTTCCTTTTACCCCTTTTTCCAAGCCACACTTTGCTCTGTTGTTGAAAAAATTTGAGTGGTCGGGTGGGAAGTGACCTGGAAGAGGTGGTAATTTAAGAGTTTATAAGTTAATCTTATTTTTAGTACTGAATAAGCCCCTGAAACTTCATGGTTCAAGATTTACCAGAATCAGTCATTATGACAACAGCTAGATGTAGAATAGAATTTTATTTCTTTTTATTTTTTATTTTTTTAAAAAGATTTATTTATTTGACAGAGAGAGACACAGCGAGAGAGGGAACACAAGCAGGGGCGTGGGAGAGGGAGAAGCAGGAGAGGGAGAAGCAGGCTTTCTGCTGAGCATGGAGCCAGAGGCAGGGCTCGATCCCAGGACCCTGAGATCATGACCTGAGCCGAAGGCAGCCGCTTAACTGACTGAGCACCCAGGTGCCCCAGGATAGAATTTTAGACTTTAAAAAGAATTTTATATAGGTAGACAGATATATAATAAAACATAAAACAAGTATAGTAAAATATTAATGGTAGAATTCAGGTAGTCGGTATATAGATATTCACTATAAAATTTTCACCTTTGCCAAATATTTGAAAATTTTCATTAAAAAATAGAGAGATCATTTATACTTCATGCTTCCAACTGGGAGATGGTTAAGGGCATGTATAAGAAGCTTTATCCATGACTATGTGGAAAAAGCCCTAATCCTATTGAGAATTGCTGATCTAGTCCAACCTCCTTGCTTTAAGATGAAGAAATTAAAGTCAGAGAATGAGGGGGAAATGATGGCTATCTTGAGGTAAGGAATTATAAAGCACTCCACACATTATAAAGCACTATATATCCACAAGTATAAGGAATTGTCGCAAGGGAAATGGTGCCAGGGAACTAACAAAAGGAAGAACGGGATCAAGCAAGTAGAGCCAACTGAAGCCAGAAGCCCTGCTTTTATTTACGTATCAGGTTTCCATGGAAGATGTAGTTGAAGATAGAATTCCTCAGTTAAACAACAAAAAATAAAGGTTGAAAACCACTAGACTAGATCATCACTAAGATTCTTTCAAGGTGCAAAATACCATGACTCAACAATGTTAACACTAAAATGAAGACAACAAAGACAGTTATAGTTTTCACTTCAGAGCTAATTGTGAGCAATGAGAAAAAACTCTTCAAGTCCTGGGTTAAAGGACAGGAATTAAACGAACTAACCAACCAACCAAAAGGATGAAATAAATGCTGTAAGATTTAAGAGACTAAGCAAAGAATGGAAGTTAAAGAGTTTTCCAATTAGGCTATTTTATAGTATTTCTAGTATATATTCTTCTAAGCAAGTAGATTATTTCTATATTTTCTTATAAATTACAAAATCAGTATAAATATAAAGAAAAATGTGTACTGTATGTGTATGGGGAAGGAAATCATATGTAATTCACCACAACCTCACACAAATACTTCTTTTGTGTTAGTTTTAATCCAACTACATGTTATACCATTAAAAATACAGCACATAAAATTTTACATTCTAATTTTTTCATTTAGCAAACCAATTACTGCTATTTCAAAAGTCATTATTTTGCATAATGGTCCACCTAGTTGCAACATCATAATTTATGTAACTCTTCTTATACTGTTGTACATGAGTTTATCATTTTTTTTACTTTACAGATAATGCTTTATATATAAAACAGCCATTTTTTTTTATTTAAGGTAAATTTCTAAGAGAAGAATTACTGGCTCAGCAGAATTTATTTCTTTCTATATAAGCCTTATACTCACTCTTCATTACACTGGTATTGATTTCTTTAGTGTATGCTACAGAGTGACAGAAAACTTGTAGATTCCATTAGCTTTATTTTCTTTTTAGTTCATTTTCAAATTAGCCCTGAAAAGAGTAGGAAATTAAGATCTGCAGAAGTGGAGAAGGGAACTTACATGGTCTGGTTCTAGCTGGCAGTGTCGAGCCAAGGCATGAAGCAGCCTCTGAATGTAAGCTTTGAAGATTCCATGAATAACTTCATCATTAGTTTTGTACAAATGCTCCCCGAGTCGGTACCAAAAGTTAAAGGAAATTTCTACTACCTGTCAAATTAAAAGAAAAAGAAAAGGGTTATTTGAATCAGAAAAGGAATGGAATATGAAGACAGTTTTATTACTAGAACCATAGAGGAAAGAAGATATAATCTAAAGTAATACGAGCAGAACCAGTTAAGAAGCCACCTGTTCTCCAGCAGATTTATTACTATCCTCCCAAACTAGCTTCCCATGATAGGCCCCAAACTCCATTTACGGTAACTGGGTGTACAGTCCCTCTTTAGCTGGTAACTCTCCAACAGTATGATTCTGAATTTAGAGAAACAGACATAGAAATGGAAGTCTCTTTTAAATATTTTTCCTCAAATCTAAAATCATTTCATGTTTTGAGATTAAAATACCTCTTGACAGGGGCATCTGGGTGGCTCAGTCAGTTAAGCGTCTGACTTCGGCTCAGGTCCTGATCCCAGGGTCCTGAGATAGGGCCCCACATCGGGATCCCTGCTCAGCAGGGTATCTGCTTCTCCCTTTGCCCCTCCCCCGCTCATGCTTGTGCTCATGCTCTGAGATAAAATCTTAAAAAAAGAAAAAAGAAAAAGAAAAAAACCCCACCTCTTGACAGACAAACCATCTGCAAATCCCTGAACATACCAACCTTGTGTCATTTTTACTCACCTACTTTTCTGAGTGGGACTGAAAGGGAAGAAAAAGTCTGGGACTTTATCCACAGCTTATCTTACTTATGGCACTATTTAAAGGAGTGGTAATTATTACATAGTGCTACACTTCCATACATGTTTTGTGTTTCATCCAAATCTAGATATCCTCATGAGATCAAGTCAAACAAATACATTTTTTTTTAATGAATAAGAGAAAAAGAGATGAGAATCACAGAGCCGTGCTCCTCCCTTAGAGGGGCCCTACCATCCTTTTCCCATCAAGGATCCAAAATAGACCGATTTAAAACAATACGCAATTTGGGAGTTCTTTCTCACTTCTTATACTATTAAGAGGAGGTAAAACTTCTTGAATAAACAAGACTTAAAAAAATCTAGCCAACTTTTTTAAGAGGCAGGGTGTTGTAGGGATTTTGGAACGGAGTAGACTTTTAAATCCTTTCAATCCCTTTCTCATTCCCACTCACAATCTGGAGAAAAAATTTTGGATGTTAAGACTTATACAGTTAAGATTTTATGTGGTTTTGTTTTGTTTTTAGCTGTAAAGCTCTAAAAAGAATAACTGGACCTACAGAGGGGGCTCAGTTAAAAGGTAGTAAGCTTTCTTCCTAATGGGTTCCCTGAGGTGCCTACAGCAGTCAGCCCAGCTAACCAGGTAAGAAAATCGAAAAGGATTCAAAGCAGAAACCCAAATATAATTTAAAAAGAAAAACTCTAATACAGAGGAAACCACCACATCACGCTAATCAAAAATAAGACTATAGTTTCCCACAAATAAAAAGCTAGACGGGTGGCAATGGAATAGAGGTAATATGCAACAAACAACCTGGAGAAAAATGGGTTTAGCATAATACAAACACTACCTCATATTGAGGATGTCCTGCACAAATAAGCAGCAGTTCCAGAGTTCGTAGGTCACCAAGACCTTGGCCTGGAGTACAAACAATTTTTTCAAGAAAAGTTTCACATAGTTCAGTGAAAATACGGCAGTAATTCAGAACTCTGCAAATGAAAGAGTAATGAGAGCACCAAGTCAGAAATCTGTATATTATATGTACATACTCACAGACATAGTTAATTAAGTAAAAGGATCCTCAGCCTAAGGGACATGTAGTGATTATTAGCTATGCTGTATCAAAATCTCCATAAAAGCCACCTTTCCTTACCATATATTTTTATACATATAAGCAAATCACTCATAAGTCAGTTCAAATTCTCAATTACGAAAACATTTGAATAAAATCCTTATCAAATCACACTTGATACTCCAAAGTTCATCCCTAATTCTTAGAGCCTTATCCTTTGTGAGTGGAAAAAATTACTACGTTTCATTATTCCAACCTCTCCTTCTGCATCCAATTTGCCACTCTAGGTTCATTCGAGAGTAACAGAGCATCTTTAGGCTGTGGTGTCTATATTTACCCAGAGTCTTAAAAAATCACGAAGGATGGAATCTGGGGCTACTGCCTTAAATAATCACTCACTTGTCTAAATCTTCACGTGCCACAGCCATATGATAAGCAGTCTCCAATGTTAGGACTCCTTGAAAAAGCTGCATGGCTAATGGCAAGTTAGTCTCCACATTCTCAATGGCATAGAGAGCTGAGCACACACAATCTGAAGCAGCTTCGTGTAGGTTGGATGAGGTCTTATCCTGTTGCTGGGAGATGGCAGGAATAGGGAAGATGTTATGATCATTAAGCTGTAATTCAAGTACTAGCAAAACAATTATAGCCTGTTTCTGAACATGTACTTTAAATATATAACAGCCTAACAGTCATGGCCTTCAACCAGACAATATTCATCAATCTTCCCTGTCTTATTTCTATTTCCCTATATGCCAAACAAATCAGCCTTTCTGTACCTCAATCACAGTCACGTGACTTCTAAAATTCCATGGTTCCCCCCCCCATACCACCCCTCCAAATGTAATGCCATGTGTTCCCTACACTGTTTTAGTCTGTGAAAATCTTTTCCATCCTTTTTCTGATATTCAAGTACTATTTAAAATGAAAGGGTCTGGGGCGTCTGGGTGGCTCAGTTGGTTAAGAGCCTGACTCTCGGTTTCAGCTCTGGTCATGATCTCATGGCTTGTGGGACTGAGCCCCACGATGGGTTCCACACTTAGCACTGAGTCTGCCTGCGATTCTTTCCCACTCCCTCCCCATCTGCTCCTCCCCCGCACTGGCACACACTCTCTTTCCCTCAAATAAATAAATAAATAAAATCTTTAAAAAAATAAAAAATAGGGCGCCTGGGTGGCTCAGTTGGTTAAGCAACTGCCTTCGGCTCAGGTCATGATCCTGGAGTCCCGGGATCGAGTCCCGCATCGGGCTCCCTGCTCAGCGAGGAGCCTGCTTCTCCCTCTGACCCTCCCCCCTCTCATGTACTCTCTCTCATTCTCGCTCTCTCAAATAAATAAATAAAATCTTAAAAAAAAAAAAAATAAATAAAAAAAAAAATAAAAAATAAAATGAAAGGGTCCAACAAGTCTCAAATACCCATACCTACCGAACACATCATCATCATATTTCAGAATACCAAGGTTCAACAGAGGATCCTAAAGCTTCTGGGAATGAGAGAAGGTAACTTTGAAAGGAGCAAAAATCAGTTATTTAGCTTCTCATCAGCAATGATGCCTGCCAGTATACAAGAGAGAAAAGCCTTGGAAATCTTGAAGGAAAAGAATATTGAATCTAGAACTCTATACCTAGTTAAACCATCAATCAAGAATAAAAGCGAAATATAAGTATTCCTCAGGAATGCAAAAACTCAAAATTTACTTCCCACATATTTTTCTGAGGAAGGTATCTGAGGAGGTTCAAAAACAATCTAATCCAGAAGCACAGTAAAGAGAAGTTCCAGAACGCCAGCTGGGAAGTAGATCTAAAGAGCAATTGATATAAATTAGAGTAAAGTTTAAAGAGACCTCTAGGGTTTCTACTTAGAAGAGTACAGTTGAGAGGATGGATAAATTTAGTGAAGGCATATTAGTCTTTTATGAATAATAAAAAACAAGGACATTTAGAATCTCCAGGGCGGGGAAAGAGTTAATACAAGCAGGGTTGGGAGAACACAAAGATAGATGCAAATTATTCATTAGCTTATTCTTAGATTGAGAGGTGGATTCAAATATACTTATTATTATTACTGTGTTTTAAAAGTTAAATAAATGTTCAAATTTATTCTTTTGTATATATATCCAGCATAATATTTGTAAAAGCTTTAAAAAAAAGAACTATGGGAGAAAAGGCTATATATCTGTAATAAAGTTGTGGTCCAAACATAAAGCAAACTAAAATATGGCATGATTTTGAATCACTGAATGAATGTAAGAATGAGAATATATTTGACTCTGACTCTAAAACCACTCGTCTTTTAAGTGGCAGAGGGATCCTGACACTGGATCAGTGAAGATAATATAATGCTGGCACACTACTTGGCTTGTTCCTTACCCCTATTTTAATTCCCAGAAGTAACCACTGTCTTGAGTTTGATATGTATTCTAAGCTGCCTTCACTTCATATGTAATCAAGTGTATTCATAGATTTTTAAAAGATTTATTTCTTTCTTTCAGACAGAGAGAGGGCACGGAGGTTGGGGGGCAGAGGGAGAGGGAAAGAGAGAAAGAATCTCAAGCAGATACCCCACTGAGCACAGAGCCCAAAGCAGGGCTCAATCTCACAACCTGAGCTGAAACCAAGAGTTGGCCGTTCAACTGACTGTACCACCCAGGTGCCCCTCATATTCATAAATTTTTTAAACAAAAGTGGGATATTAATTTATTTATACTGACTATTCTTCACACAATTTAGTGAGATGAGAACCAAAATTACCATTACTGAGGTAGGGCATCAATAGACATGGAAACAAAGACAATGACTAGCAAAACAATTATTAGTGTCCTAACTTTCCTGAGTCTTAGCTCCTGATGCAAGAATGAAGCATAAATATACTAACAACAATGAAACACCAAAAATGTCTCCTTGGAGAATATGCTTTCCTTTTCTTTAATTCACAGTGGTATCAACCCATTATCATGCTACCATCTTCTAAATAACAGTGCACTAACCAGTACACAAAGAGCTTCCATACCAATATGACTTCATGGAAAGAGACCATCCAGGAAAAGGAGACAAAATCACTCCCATCTCCAAAGACCTGTTCAATATGTGCTTGAGACATTGCTATGTTTCTTGTTCTAAAAAGGAGTCTTACTCTATGCACTCACTTACTCCTATCTACCAAGACAAAATAATGTATTACTAGGTACTATTATTTTCAAAGTTTATGGAAAACATACACAAGTACATAAAAAGACACTACTTTTTATTCCATTAATCTCAAAAGCCTCAAATCTACCCTATACATACCCTGATGCTTAAATAAATGATCACAACTGCAAAGATAATATTCTGATCTATAACTGTCTCAAAGACCCAATGACCATTATTATATTTTTAAAACAAGAAAAAAGAGACCACTGGTTTTTTGTTACTTGTTGTTTAGTATGTAAATCACTGATCAACATATAAAACTGCTTTCCTATTAAACCTAACTACATTCTATTCTGAGTATTAATATTAATACCTTCATTTGGTAACTTGGTAACAAGGAAGAGACATTGCCGCTTTCTTACTATACACCTTCCAATCACTGTACAGAAATCTGAAAACACTGCTATGTCCCCGAAGGTTAGTTACTACTGTGACTACGTGGTAAAAATACTTTCATAAACAAAGCCATTACTTACCAAAACCTCGAAAAGGAGTGCTAGTAACTTATTATTCGCCATGAAGTTACTGTCCAAAACTCCTAGGTTAAACCAACTTCCTAAACAGCGAAAGACCTTCATAAGCATTTTCTCATCTGTTCCTGCTTTTTCTACACAGGTCATCTGAAAAGAAGGGAAAAAAAGTTAAATAATGCCAAACTTTAAATTTAAACATTACAATCACCTCTTAGGTGTAATAATGAGGAGGAAAAGAATACTAACAGCTAACAGTTAAAAGTGCTTTGTAAGTACCAGATGGTGCTCTCAATATTCTTAATTCATTAATCCCCACTAAAACTACAGCCAGGTACTATTTCCACTTTCTCAACTGGGAAGCTGAGATACAAAGAGATTGCAGACTTGCCCAAAGATAGTTCTGTTTCAGAAATAATGGTTTCTTAGATCCCTCTTCTGCATTAATATAATTGTATCAAAAAATTATCTTCAAGTAATACTCATCTACATAGTTGATTTTACAGAATAAAAACAAGATAGTCCTACTATTGTATATCCCCATATAAAAAGCTGATGTTTCAGCTTCTGCACTCGAATACTCCAGCAAATACACCATTCCACAGAAAGTGACACTACTATAAATACGGTAGGTTGATAAAAGACATAAAATGAAAAGCCAACTAAAACTCAGCACTGTTTCTCTTTGCAAACTGTTTTTGTGATGTATATTTTTTCCAAAATGAAGTGTAATACAACTTTTTCTGGATTAAAAAAAAATGTTTAAAAGTAACTTTTACAGGCAATGGGTCAGAAATGTCATAATTGCCATGGGGTTTGTGGTGGGGTACAGATTCCCATAGTGATCTAAATGTTGACTCTTGTACTTCTAGGTAGCCATGCCCCTCCTATATTTGCTGTATCAAGCAATTATGATTATACTCTTCTCAATTAGTTTGAATTGTACTGAACTGAATTGAAAGAAGAAAAACAAGAATGCTTCAAGTAAATTCATGGCAACCACACACATACTTGAATCTTTGAAGCTCTGGATGTAGTCATCACACAACTGTTTGGCTTTTATACTTCCTGAATGACATTTCAATTTACTTCCTCTTTAAGAACTGTATTATTAAGAACTCTGTCTCTTAAAGCAACGTCTCAAAGCTGAAACATTTATGCCAGAAGCATTCACCAGTAAAAATAAAGCAGAGGTAAATAAAAACTGATCTTGGATTAACGAAATGAAGACTAAATGAAGGGAGAAAAATTTTTAGAGGACAGCCTCAGTCAACTATAAGGGCAAGAAGAATAATATTTAAAACTTTTAAAATTCAACACAATGTTTAGGAAAGGTTCCATTCGAAGAGACCACAAAAGTAAAATACTGACAAAATGGGATGGAATAGAATGAATAAGACGAATGTGGGGGAAACAATGAAAAAGGTTTAAGAGGCCTTTGGTACCTGGTATTACAGCCAGCCTATTTTTCCTGGCAATTCTGGACTATTTCATTTTCTGGGTTCTGTAACATGACAAGCTACATGACAGAGTTATAGACCTTATTAAGTACCACAGGGACAAATTTTTCAGATTACAACAAATCAAGCTATTGCCTGTTGTCAATTATGAGGAAGTGTTAAGTCAAGCACATGCCGTGGGAGTCCGAGTGACTACTACACTTGACCACTGCGCCAGTAATGATGCTTATGAGGGCTGCAGTGCTGACTGGATTCTTCTGGCTTCACTTGAGACCTTACAAAAAGAAAATGACAAGCTTGGGTCCCTTAACTCAATTCAAGTCATAGTCTGAGAACCAAATCTTCCACAACCACTCTAAATGAAACTCTTATTTTGTGTAGCTCCAGGGCTGATAGTCATACACATAATTTGTGTGGCTTACTGAATTACAAACAACAGCTGAATTCACAATCTCACCAAATTTCTCATGTGAAAGTTAAGAAATTGTAAAACATGGAATTCTGAAACTTGGAAAAGAGACATCTGGTGTCTGGACCCTAATGAAACAGATAATCTTGAACTCCCAAATTACTGAGTCTCCCTTACCAGCAGATGTAGTCTGCCTTCCAGTGTCTGAGAAGAATAGCCTTCTTCAGTTTGAAAGCCCTGTAATAATGTCATCTGAGACAAACGGCTTCATAGGTGATGCCCAATCTCTTCAAGATCTACCACAACCATTTCCTGTGCCACCCACTATGGCCAAATCTTAGCACCTTCTGGGTGGGGGGAGGGGTGGAATGACAGGTATATACAAGAGGAAATAACTTATCAAGAAAACTGTATAACTTTGCTAACATGTATCTGAAGAAACCTGGGGAACATATACAGGAATGATTCTAAGGGTACCAGACCATGGGAGGCTGGAATATACCACTAACTTGAGCCAATCTCATTGATATGAGTGTACTTCCTAGAGATTCTGGATTTAATGAGTATATGGTGCCTCTGGCAAGGACCCAGGAAAATCATAGTGCAAATATCTAGGACTTGGGAGCAAATCTATACCTTCTGCAGGTAATTATTCTTTTGAGAAACAGCTTCTGGCTTGCTACCGACCTTGGTAGAAACTGAACATCTATCCATAGGACATCAGGTGATCACGTGGCCTGCGCTTCTCATCATGACCTAAGTACGTCTGAACTACCTAAACATGGGCATGCATAACAGCAACCTGTCATCCAACAGAAATGGAATACGAGAAACTGAGTTCAGGAAAGTGTAAGAAAGTTGCATGAGCAGGTAGGTCAGATTCCTTTGACACCAACTCTTCTTGCATTGATTCATTTCCCTCAATCCATGCCTATTGCCTCCTGCCTCCTGGATGTTCCTTACAACCTAGTTAACTAAAGAAGAAAACTCTAGCCCAGATTACAGAATGATGTGCACAACATGCTGGTACCACCTGAAGGTGGAGAGCTGCAGACCCATACAGGGTAGTGAAGGACAGTGAAGGACAGTGGTTGTAGTGAAAGGACAGTAGTTGAAGGAAAATCCTAATGGGCAGAACTTCAAGCAGTATAACTGGTTGTCCATGACATATGGAGTGAGAGAGAACCAAATATATGGATCTTTACTTATTTATGGACAATTTTCAATGATTTGGATGACCAGGGATTTGGAAGAAGCATGATTAAAAGATTGGTGACAAGGAAGTCTGAGGCAGAAGTATATATAAATGGTATACAAATAGGCACAGACTGTGGAGAAATTTGTCCTATGTGAATACCCACCAAAAGACATCCACTATAAAGAAATCTTTCAATGATAGATGGACAAAATTAGAAACTCCATAATGTCAGCCCGTCCCCAATCACCTTGCTCAATACGCTCATAAACAAAGTGGCCATAGTAGCTGGGACAGAGGCTACACTAGGATTAACATATTCTTCCACTAAGTTAAAACTACTGATGAGTGTCAAATCTGCCAATAGCAGAGACCAACACTAAGTCCCTAAAATGGCACCATCTACCATGGGGATCAGGTTGATTGATTACATTGAACTTCTATCATGAAGGAAGAAGAGATTTGTCTGGAAGGACAAGGCTCACAGGAAGAAAGAGACTTATATGCTGGATATGGATTTGCCTTCCCTGCTTGCAGTGCTTCTGTTAGCACTGTATCAACCATAGACTCACAGAATGCCATATCCAACCATCATGGCATCCTACCTAATCAAGGAACTCTTATCAGAGTAAGGGAAGTACAGTAATGAGCAACTCTGACCTCTGTTGGAGAATCTGATCCCCAAGGAAGGAATGCTTCTACCAGGAAATACAAACATAATTCCAGTAAACTATAAGGTAAGTCAACCACCTGGACAATTTGAGCTTCTTATGCCACTGAACCAATAGGAAAAAGGGGAGGAGGGTGTTAATCTGTAGGCTGGAGTGACTGATCCCAATAACCAAGGAAGAACTGAGTTCCTCCTACACAATCGAAGCAAGGAGTTCTCAGTCTGGAACACAGAGAATTTTCTAGAGAGCTTCTTAATACTTCCATGCCCAACAGTAAAGGTTAATGGAAAACTACAGAAGCAACAACCAAAAAAGGCAGGATTATTGAGGGCTCAGACTCTTTGGGGGAATGAAGGTTTGGGTCACTTCACAGAGTAAAGAACCCCAACCAGCTGAGGTTCTGAGCAAGGCAGGTGTCTTAGTCCATTCAGGCTGCTGTAACAGAATATGATAGGATGGGTGGCTTATAAACAACAGAAATTTATTTTTCACAGATTTAGAGGCTAAGAAGTTCAAGATCAAGGTATCCCCAGATCCAGTGTCTGGTGAGGAACTGGCTACCTGCTTCATAATGAAGGATCTTTTCTCTAGAGTTTACACATGACATAAGAGAGAAGAGAGCTTTCTGGGTTCTCTTTTATAAGGGCACCAATCCCATTCACGAGGGTCCCATACTCATGACCTAATCACCTTCCAAAAGCCCCACCTCCTAATACTACCACACTGGGCACTAGGTTTCAACATATAAATATATAATTGCGGGGGGGCACACAGGCAAATATTCAGTCCATAGCAACAGATAAATTTTGGTGGGGTAGGGGGAAGTGGGGAGACACATACACAAATATTCAGTCTACAGCAGCAGGGGAAAGAAGAAACGAGTTGTGCAAGAAAGCCATAGATATCAATTCTAGAACTCTTCTGACCAATAGATAAATGAGGGCTGTAGTAGCTCTGCATACTTCCTATTTGCTTGTTATGCCATTGCACACAAGTTTTTGGCTTTTGTTTTTGTTTTTTTAAGATTTTTATTTATTTAAGGGGTGCCTTGGTGGCTCAGTCGTTAAGCATCTGCCTTCGGCTCAGGTCATGCTCTCAGGGTCCTGGGATTGAGCCCTGCATTGGGCTCCCTGCTCAGCGGGAAGGCTGCTTCTCCCTCTGCCACTCCCCCTGCTTGTGTTCCCTCTCTCACTGTCTCATAAATAAATAAAATCTTAAAAAAAAAAAAGATTTTTAATTATTTGAGAGACAGCATGAGGGAGTGTGTGTGAGCGCACGAGTACACACAAGCAGGGGAGAGGGACAGAGGAAGAGGGAGAAGAAGACTCCCCACTGAGCAGGGAGCCCAATGCGGGGCTTGATCCCAGTACCCTGAGAACATGAACTGAGCCGAAGGCAGACGCTTAACCAACGGAGCCACCCAGGCGCCCCTGCACACGAGTTTAAATGTTATGTAAAAGAGTTAACCAAATAGGAAGCTAAATTAGTCAAATAGGAAGACTACGGCTGGTTATAGATGTATTGCCTCTTAGCACCAAATTCACCCTTTTAGACTACTCTGTAAAAATGGATCTGGGCCCTTTAAATATTTTTTCCTGTGCCAGGTAGCAGTGACTTTTTGTCAAAAGGCCACTAGAGAGAAACAAGAGAAAAGGGTCTGCTTCCTGGTGCTAGTGTGCTCCCTTGGTAGCCTTCTACAGAATGTGCCGCTCCTCCAGCCCCAGACTCCTATTTCCTCTGGTGCCTGCCTCTTGCAGTGCACTGGCCACCAGTTTCCCCAGCATTTCCCCCACCCTCTCCAATGGATTTACAGCAAATCGCGTCTGGCTCCTAAAGAATGTACAACTTCTTCAGCACCAGATTCAATGTGCTCAATGTCTCCAGTGTCTGCCGGACATAGTGGCCATCAGCTTCCTCTGGTACTCCCATACCAAGGTGATTTTGTGGCAGAGAGACACATTCCCTGAATAGCTCTCTTGGGCTTCCTAGAAGGCAGATTTCCAGCAAGTTCAAAAAGACTGATTTTCAGCAGCACAGAGTGCCAAAAATGACTTCTCCACAATTCTGTGCCTTCTCCAACAGGGTCTGGATCTCAGCCCTGGGAGGGGGTGAACTCCTTCTTCCTTGGAAACTCTATCTTAGCCTTGGGGTTAACGTCTGCTCCTTGTTTCTGTTTTATGCTTATATTCTTTAGAGCTCTCTTTACTTCTTACTAGACAATCCCTCATCACTGTAATCTCCAGTTAGAATTAATCATTCTTTGTATTAAACATTCCCACATACTACTATGTGGTTTCTCTCTTCTGACTAGACCCAGACTGATACTAAAAGGAACCAAGGATTCTAGATCTGGGGCAAGGAGGTAACAAGGTATTAGTCCTCTTTTTGTGTTAGGAAGGAGAGAAATGCTCCAGTGGCCAAAGTTATAATATTTTAAGCATCAAAAGAAAGATTTTAGTTGAGACCCTGAATCAATGAAAACCCATGAGCCGTAACACTCCATAAAGAGATGTCAGAAAAAAAAACAGTAACACTTGAGGCAGGTTTAAAACAAAACCTTATTTTGCAAACAGGAAATTAAAAAAGAATTTAAGATTTATAGTGCTTTTCTAGTAGAAGAATGCCAGAATACTCACAAGAAAGGCAACTAATACATACACAGAAAGAATGACAGAATTATTAAAATATTATTTTGCAAACCACAATGAAAATTTTTTTTTAAAGATTTTATTTATTTATTTGACAGAGAGAGACGCAGTGAGAGAGGGAACACAAGCAGGGGGAGTAGGAGAGGGAGAAGCAGGCTTCCCGCAGAGCAGGGAGCCGGATGCGGGACTCGATGCCAGGATCCTGGGATCATGACCTGAGCCGAAGGCAGATGCTTAACGACTGAGCCACCCAGGTGCCCCCCAATGAAATTATTAAGACAATGATTACCAACTAGAATTTTAAATCTTTAGGCAAAGGTTGATATGGAATTTAACATTTTCTGTTTTATGAACTACCATCATACAAACTGCATTATAAGGAGGAAAACAAACTTTATAAATGGAAGAATCAAACTGTCATCATCCTAATCTAGTCAACCCTAACATCACTAATGGAAGGTCACCAAAAAGTATTTCTCTTCTGATAAGATGACACATGAAGTATCTATGATGTATTCCAGTCAATAATGTTTAACCTTTTAGGGCATCTGGGTGGCTCAGTTGATTTAAGTGTCCGACTCTTGATTTTGGCTCAGGTCACAATCTCAGGGTTGTGAAATCAAGCCTTATGTCAGGTTCTGCACTGGGCATGGAGCCTGCTTTAAGATTCTCTCTCTCCCTCTCTGTCGCCCCCCCTTAAAAATAAATAAATAAAAATTTTAAAATCTTTAACCTTTTAAAATCAATCATCAAGTCTTTCTTTCTCAACCAGGGTTCTGGGAAGAATTAAGTCTTACAGAAAATTATTTGGGTGACTACTTTCTCCATTATCCTAAGGATAGTATACTTGTACCATTATTAATGCATAGGAGAGAATTTGTTCCATACAATGGATGCCTTAGGGCATTAAGGCTTAATGCTCTAGAGGAATCCCTAGTGAGAAAGGCTGTTTTAGATACAACTTCCAATTAAAGGAAATACAGAGAACAGAAAAACAAACTAAATGAAACAAAGACAAAGCAACCAGAAAATCCAAAAGGCAAGACAGTCTATAAAATAACTGGTCCAATCTCAACTCAATCAGTGTCATTTTGAAAAGAAGGGGAAGAGGGACTGTGATTAGGAATCATAATAAACTGGGGGGCCTGGGTGGCTCAGTCAGTTAAGCGTCTGCCTTCGGCTCAGGTCATGATCCCAGGGTCCTGGGATCGAGCCCTGCATCGGGCTCCCTGCTCAGCGGGGAGCCTGCTTCTCCCTTTCCCTCTGCCTGCCGTTCTGCCTGTTTGTGTACTTGCTCTCTCTCTGTCAAATAAATAAAATCTTTAGGAAAAAAAAAAAAGGAATCATAATAAACTGATACAAGACATGGTTCTAGACTGGATACTGATTTGGAAAAATGCTGTAAAGGGTATTTTAGGATGAACTTGGGGAATGTGAAGATGGTCTGGGTACTTATTAGATGATATAAAAATTTACTGAAATGGAAAGAGGAAGCTGGATGACTGAAAAAGCAGGCTATAGGAGGATAGGTAAAATATAATCTCATTTGTATTTAAAAAATTTGTCATACGTTCATAGAGGATGTGTACTAAAGGGTTAACAGTGTGATCTCCAGATGGTTTGAATATAATTTGTATTTTCTAATTCTCAATAGTACTATTTCTTTAAAATAAATGGTAAGTTGAAAAATGCATATAAAAGAATAATTTTCCAGTGAATTTCTAACACCGATCTGAACACAATTTTAAGTAAAAAATTTCTTTTTCAAAGAAAAAGTTCTGGGGCGCCTGGGTGGCTCAGTCATTAAGTGTCTGCCTTCGGCTCAGGTCATGATCCCAGGGTCCTGGGATTGAGCCCCACATTGGGCTCTCTGCTCAGAGGGAAGCCTGCTTCTCCCTCTCCCACTCCCCCTGCTTGTGTTCCCTCTCTCACTGTCTGTCTCTCTGTCAAGATAAATAAATAAAATCTTAAAAAAAACAAAAACCCCCAACTCTAAAGCAACTATCATCTTTAAATAAAAATTAAAAAAAAAAAAGTTCTATGATATTGCAAAAGTACTCAAACAATTCCCTGAAAAATAATCTATAACCACATTACTGAAAAAATTGATCTAGACTATAAAGACCTACAAATGAGATGTGGCGGCTATATAATTTAATACCATCAAGTTCAAGAACCAGCAAATACTTTCTTTAAAGGGCCAAAGAGTAAATACTTTAGATTTTACAGACTATATGTGGTCTCTGTGAAAATTATTCAACTCTGCCATTTCAGCTCAAAATTATGGACGTACACAATACATAACTGAATGGGCATGACTATTTACAGTAAAACTCTATTTACAAAAATAGGTGACTAGTTCATAGGCCATAAATTTACCCATCACTGGTCTACAGCATTAAAATGTCTACCTATGGGATGCCTGGGTGGCTCAGTTGGTTAAGCGACTGCCTTCGGCTCAGGTCATGATCCTGGAGTCCCGGAATCGAGTCCCGCATCGGGCTCCCTGCTCAGCAGGGAGTCTGCTTCTCCCTCTGACCCTCATGATCTCTCTCTCTATCTCATTCTCTCTCAAAAATAAATAAAATCTTTAAAATAAAATAAAATAAAATAAAATGTCTACCTAGTCAAAAAGGACCTAATCACATTTAACTCTTTTTTAAAAAGATGGTGTAGTATTACCTAATCTATAATTGTGATATTGCCCAAAGGTCAATTAAAGTCCTGAACCACCTCCCTATCAAATCTCAACTGATCCTTAAGTAAATTTATACATTAGCATGGTCCTTTGTCAAGAGCCAACAGTTTGTACCATGAAGTAGTAGAAAAGCAAGGGATGTGTAATCACAAAGCCTGAGTTCAAATTCTGAACTAGCAGTTGTATAAGTCTCAAGCCTGTATATAGCATTCATAAAATGGAAATAACATCACCCTCACAGTGTTACTTACAAGCTCAAAAAGTATAGTTTCTGAATATGAAAGTATTTAATTGTAAAGTGTTCTATAAATGTCACAGTATTATCATTGCCAATTCTTGCAAAGAAATCGTATTTCACAATAATGCAATTGAATTAAAAAATAACCACCATGGCTTTTTGCCCCTACAGAACAACTTAGTATTTCACACTTACTCACCAACAGAGATACCACTGTACTAGAGTAGAAGGCCAAATCTTCTATAATTTCTGTGCGCCGGTTAGCCCCAATTCGTAAGGAACGACTATGTACTTCTTCAGGTAACACTGTAAGGATCTCCAGCAGGAAAGGCAGAGAAGTTACATCATTGCTATATCTGGAAAAGGAAAGGGGAGAGATTAAAGTTACTCAGTCAGAAAATACACAATCACAAGATAACAACAGGCTTCAGAATAACCTATAACAACAAAAGCAGCATTCTCGCTACTGTTAAAATGGAGGAAAAAACAGATAAAATTTTTTGGAAAGGTATCTGGAAATCAAAATTTCAACTTGCATCATCTGTGACCCAGCAACTCCACTTCCAGAAATTTCTCTCAGAAAATCTCACATACATATGCGAAGTATATAAATATATGCACTGCAAAACTTTTTCATAATAGCAAAAATATTGGGAAAATATAAAGGTCCTCATTATTAGAATAAAAAAGGTCACAGACAGTTATACAATGGAATATACATAGCCATTATAGTGAATGAAATATCTATGTCCTAACATGAAAAGATGTCCACAACATAGTATAAAAAAAGTATATGAAATATATTACATATGAGTGAACAAATACATAGATAGAATATATACGCACTTATTTATTTTAAAATGCTTAAAGTCTGGAGGGCTATATAGTCAACCATTAATAGTGGTTACTTATGAAATACCGAAATAGGGAGAGAGAAAGGCTTTTACTTTGAAAGCTTCCACACTATTAGAATTTTTTCAAGGAACATGTGTTAATTTTCTTAATGAAAATTTTCTTAAAAAAAAAAAAAAAAACTATCCATGGCGCCTGGGAGGCTCAGTCGTTAATTGGCTGCCTTCGGCTCAGGTCATGATCCCAGAGTCCTGGGATTGAGCCCCGCATCGGGCTCCCTGCTTCTCCCTCTCCCACTCCCCCTGCTTGTGCTCTCTCTCGCTGTGTCTCTGTCAAATAAATAAATAAAATCTTAAAAAAAAACAAAAACAAAAACAAAAAACAACTATCCATATAAAGGCTTTAATGACACATTGCAGTTGGATTAGGTAAAAAGGACATCCACTTTGCTCAAAAATAATATCCTAACCAAATGCCAAAATGCAAACAAATATCAAGATTATCCGGCCAAGACCATGAGGAAATGCTTTTATTCAAAGTAGCAGGCTCCGTGTATCTAAAAATCATACTGTCCCTTTGACAGATATGAAATAAACCCCAATTAGTAAGAACTTTTACTCATAATGACTTCTCATTTAATATAATCTTAAACATTCTGACAATGTTTTTATAGAACTGCTGACATGTCAGTTAGTGGGAGTGACCCACAAGACAATGAAAGACTTCGCTGCAGTTAATTCAAGGAACATGTGTGTATAAATTATGAAGGCCTTTTATGTTCCACATGACACACTTCTGTAATATTTAAATTTTAAATGATTTTCTTTTAATCTAACAAAAGTTAGTAATAATTCTTTGTTAAGTGTTTGGGGAAATATTCCAAATGTCTAGCTAATGCGAACAAATTTCTCTTTGTACAAGGTTAATAGTAATTCCAAATGCTAGAATATAGTTAATACAAGTTACTTACTTTTCCACCAATGTTTGTACACATCCCTTCCAGGAAGGCATCTGTAGGGCGAGGTCTGCTATTGCTAAAGCCAGCTGAATAAGAAGAGATTAAATAAATGAATAGAACAGATGAACAGAAACAGGGTTACCATCAATATTAATTGGAAAGCAAAGAAACTAAACTTCTTTATCCAAACAATGTGACAACAAAGACTGACACCCCACCCACCCACCTCTCCTCACCTCCACAACTACACATATAATATAAACTCTTCCGGGCTAGCTACAAATTGCTAGGATTTAAAAGTTAACCTCTAAAAATGAAAAAACAAAACCAAAAAACAACAAAAAGAAATCAGAAAGAACAGACTATAGATTTTCCTCAGAATATATCAATACTTACTTTTATTTGGCAATACCATAGAACTTCATGGACAGATAAATTATACTGTGCCAAAAGGCCAAAGCTACTGACAAAGTCAGCCCTTGACTCACTCCTCAAGTAATGGAATGCCATTTCCCTTCTCTTTCCATTTCTCATCTTGAAGCCTTATGCAAAAGCCTCCTTCCTCTTCAAGGGCACTTCTATGCCAGGCAGAGAACACACATGAGTATGTATTCACTGAAGCTTCCAGTTTTCCTTTCTAATGTATTTACCAGTCTAAGGTGGAAGGGCCAGATGCTTCACTGTTTCATTCGTAAGACTTTTACTAGCCAACTGGTCCAGAAACAATTTTTTTAAAAGCAAGTAGGCAGACCTCTGACCCAGAACAGAAGAATATACAATATTTTTATCATCTGCAATTTTAACGGGGGGCGGGGTGCCACATATGCCTGCCTGTGAAAACCTATACTCATCTCCCCCACTTCTGGTATTTAAAATGGTTTGAAATCAAATGAACTCTAATATTAACATAGAAGATTTTCACTTTCTATCCACTTAAGAATATACCATTAAGTCCATAATAAAGTTAACATTATTTCACATGGCCTAGCAATGTCAATCAAAATCTGATAAATCCTAATGGCCTTACAAATTTCCCTAATGAGAAGCACAGGATTTACCTGCGTTACAATGACAGGTGACAAGTCTTTCAAGTTCTGGATATGGGTTAGTAATGAGTCCCGTAAAGAGGCATGAGAGTCTGTGGGGAGCTCATAAAATGAGGTCTGAATTTTCATTTTCATGGTCTGTGCAGCAAAGTAGCATGATTCCACATCCTGTCGGATCTGTAACAATTGGTCTGAAATCTCCCATGCATGAACCTGAAAGCAGATCAGACAAAAATGTCTTAAAGGATATTGTACTAAGTAATTTTAATGTTACACCTCAATACATATAAAGACATATGTAGACCAATATAATAAAAACATGACAAGCTAAATTACCCACTAATTTAGCCAATACCTCAAACTATATATTTATAGGCCCTGTTCAACAAAAGTATTACCTAAATCCTTCTGACTCATTCTAGGAAGGCATGAGAGTTATCAATCAGATCAATAGGTCTAATCTTGCTGATCAGAATCATTATTGTGTAGGGGGGAGAGTAGGAAGAAAAAAGTCCCAAAAGCTCCTACTAAAACTAAAATGTCATTGTACAACTTCCAACCCTATCTGTTAAGATGTTTCCTTAAGATGTTTGTTCACTTTGAGAATTGAATCGGATAACCATTTTAATATATCTATAAATAGGTCTCAGTAGACCTACATTTCAATCTTTAGTTCCTTTTAGCAGGAAAAAAATCTCACCCTAAATGAATATTTCACATACTTCTATTATTTTCTAATGTATTTATGTTTGGCAAAGTGCTATATATACATACTACTAAAATCATTTTCACAGGAGAAAATAAATGTATCTATGGAAATAATAATGGAATGAAAGCATAGGATTTGGTCTCTAATGGCTAGTCACAGTTATAAAAGAGTTCTATTTTGAAAGATAACTTTGGGAACAAAGTTGTACAGTACAGAGTAGGCAACTAATTAACAAGTGATTAATTTTTCCAATTCTACCAAACTGCCTCTTCTTGGGAGAAGGCTAAAGTAGGTTGGCAATAATGAACTGAAAAAAAATTTTCAATCTCAATTCAGCAGAAGCAATTGTGGAAGGAGATCACATAGATTCACCTAGTTAATTTCTTATAAAGCTGGAGCACTTCACAAGTAATACATAATGATTCTTCAAGATCTTTCCAAAGATAAACAGGAGTCAATAAAGAGAAACAGGCAGAATAAATGGCCTGTACAAGTTCCCAAAGTAAACTGAAAACAGAGACACTGAAGTTCATTAGAGGTTAATTAACATAAAACTTAGCTTTCAATCAAATAAGATGGTGGAAAATAAGCATAAAACATTATGTCACACAAAAAATCTTCCAGCCACGTAAGTTTTTAGCTATTTGGTATCTAACCAGTAACTCAAGCACATCTGTAGTTTAATATGCCATCAAAATATATTTTTCTCCAACTGATACTTTATAATCTAGTTTACTGGCTTTTAAAAAATATATATTTTATTTATTTGAGAGAGAGAGCACAGAGGGAGAGGGAGAAGCAGACTCCCCTGCTGAGCAGGAAGCCCTATGCAGGACTCGATCCCAGGACCCTGAGATCATGATCTGAGCCAAAGGCAGACGCTTAACAACTGAGCCACCCAGGTGCCCCTGGCTTTTGTTTTTTTTAAGTAAGCTCTGTACCCAATGTGGGGTTTGAACTCATGACCCTGAGATCACAAGTCGCATGCTCTACCAACTGAGCCAGCCAGGCTCCCCTCCAACTGTTATTTAAAAAAAATAATAGCAAAAAGATTCTATGAAACCTTGGAATCTCCATAAATGCCCTCATAAAAACACAGGAGTTAAAGAACAAAACTAAAGCACTATGGGCATTTACAACAAAACCAGGTATTATCTTGTTATGTCTAAGAACCCCAAAATATAAGTGGTTGGGGACAAACCAGTGACATCTGTAAGACCTGTGTAGTTTCAGCTTCAGTAAAAGCAGAAGCAGAGAAAAATAACAGGGTATCTAATGGATATAAGGCAAGAGGAACACCAAAAGAACCAAAAAGTATTCAATGGAAAGAACAGAGAGACAATTTGAGGACTGAAAATAGAAGAGGTTTTGTCCGATCTGAAAGCAGGTGAGTAGAAGAGGTGAGTGGAAGAGGCCTACATAACATCTAAGGAGATGGTACAGTCTAGCTTCTATGAATTCTTGAAATGGAAGGACAGGACTCAAAACTGAAGATAAAATGCTGTGAACAGAATCAATATTATACAGGATAAGTAAAATAGAGACAAAAGAAGAAAAGAAGAAGGTAACAAAACTAGGACATCTTAGAAATCAAATCACATTTGTAAATACTATCAGAAAACAACAGAAAAGGAAGCTCTTTGAAGATGAAAATACTACCCTTAGCCATGCCTCCAAAAGTTCAGAAAGACTAATTTCATAAAAAAATAAGCAATTGAAGCCAAATGCCATATATAGATATAGGGGGAAAAAGAAAATAATGAACAGAATAACATCTCTACAAGGAAAGCAGGCCAGAAAAACATTTTAAAAACTAGTCTACCAGAAAAACACAGAGATATTGGCTATCCATCTAAATAAATTGGACATGATAACATTAAACAATTGCTGAATCTAAAACAACAACAACAAAAACCCAGTCTAAAGTCCAAAGGACATAGAAGCCAACCTGAAAGAGCTCAATGGCCAAAGATAAAAAACCTAGTGTAAGAAAATGGATTATGATAGTATTGGATTATAAACTCAAAAATAAAGCAAATGCCGTGAGTCCATACTGATGCGAACAATGACCAAATAAGTAAGTGCGAAGTTATTTGTAAGATATAAAACATCATTTTTACAGAAGAATGCTTAGTTAATAAAGGTAAGAAGGAATGAGAAAAATAGACAATTACTATTTCAACACCACAGTAATAATTGCTATAGGCAATATTCATGAATAGGGGATAAAATTAGTGGGTGAGCTTTAAAAAGAAACAGTGGGGCGCCTGGGTGGCTCTGTTGTTAAGTGTCTGCCTTTGGCTCAGGTCATGATCCCAGGGTCCTGGGATCGAGCCCGCATCATCGCGCTCCCTGCTCAGCGGGAAGCCTACTTCTCCCTCTCCCACTCCCCCTGCATGTGTTCCCTCACTCGCTGTGTTTCTCTCTGTCAAATAAATAAATAAATAAAATCTTAAAAAAAAAAAACAAAAAAACAAACCTCAGAGTTCTCTACTGGAGAGACAATGTAAAGAGACCTAAGACTACATGGAAAGCAAGAGGAGCCCAGATAAGTCCAGCCTTCCAGCCATTTCTATCAGTGTCAGTCATGAAAATGAAGCCATCTTAGAACCTCCAGACCAGCCCATCCACCAAACTTCATGGAGCAGAATTAGAATCCACAGAGTCCTGCTCAAATTTGTGACCTACAAAATTGTGAGATACAATGAAGTGATTTTTGTTTTCGTTTTTAAAAATTTTTTAAAGTAGGCTCCATGCTCAATGTGGGGCTTGAACTCACAATCTTGAGATCAAGAGTCGCATGCTCTACTGACTGAGCCAGCTGAGTACCCCCAAAACAATTTTTGTTTTAAGGTAATTTGTTTCACAGATCATGAGAACAACCAACCAAATATTATGTGCACCCTGACAAAAGAACAGGATACCACAATGACAAGAGGATCAAACTTGTGTCTCATCAAACCTTTGGATGCAGCTGGCAATTTGCAGGAAAAAGAACAAACTAAACCCAAAGCTAGCACAAGGAAGAAAATAATAAAAATTGGAGCAAAGATAAATAAAATAGAGAACAGAAAAACAAAGATTTGATTCTTTGAAAAGATAAAAAAAAAAAAAAAAAAAAGCCAAACCTTTAGCTGTATTAACTAAGAAAGAAATGAAAGTGAGGACTTACTATCAATTTTACAGAATAAAAAAAGATTATAAGAAACACTATGAACAACAGTATACCAACAAATTGGATACTGTAGATGAAATGGGCAGATAGAAACATACAATGTACCAAGACTGAATCAAGAAGAAATAGAAAATCTAAATAGACTATATTGCTATAACTAGTAAAAATATTGAATCAAAACCTCCCAATAAAGAAAAGCCCAGGACCAGATGGCTTTACTGGTGTTTTCTACCAAACATTTAAAGACCAATTTTTTCTCAAACTCTTCCAAAAAACTGAAGAGGAGGAGAGAATGCTTCCTAATTTATTCTATGAAACCAAAACTACTCTGATACCAAAGCCAAAGACACAAGAAAACTTCAGACCAATTTAAATATTGATGAAAAAACCCCTCAATAACATGCTAGCAAACCGAATTCAACAGTACATTAAAGGATTATACACCATGACCAAGACAGATTTATTCATGGAATGCAAGGGTGGTTCAACATAAAAAAATGTAAAAGTGTAATATACCATATGTTAAAAGAATGAAGGGGAAAAAAAGACTAATATTTCAATTGATGCAGAAAAAGCATTTGGCAAAATGTAACACCCTTTCATGACACTCAACAAACTAGGAAAAGAACTATCTCAACATAAAAAAGACCATACATGAAAAACCCACAATGAACATCTTACTCAATGGTCACTGGCAGGTTTTCAAAACTCTAAGATCAGCAACAAGACAAGGATGCCCACTTTTGCCACTTAAATTCAACACAGCATTGGAAGTTCTTATTGGAAGTTCCAGCCAAAGCAATTAAGCAAGAAAAAGAAAAGGCATTCAAATTGGACAGGAAGGGGTAAAATGATGGTTACTTACATATGACATGATCTTATATGTAGAAAACCCTAAAGATTCCCAAAAAACCTATTAGAACTAATAGATGAATTCAGAAAAGTTGCAAAATACAAAATCAACACCCCAAATCAGTTTTTATATATTAAACATGAATAGTTTTTATACATTAACAATGAACAATTTGAAAAGGAAATTAAGAAAACAATTGCATTTACAATAGCATCAAAAAAAGGACAGAATCTACTCAGGAATAAAGTAAGGAAGCAAAAAGACTTGTACACTGAAAACTACACAACATGGGGCACCTGGGTGGCTCAGATAGTTAAGTGTTAACCGTCTGAGCCTCAAAAAATTAAAAATAAAATTACCGTGTGATCCAGCAATTCTGCTTCTGAGTATATGGCCAAAACAGTGGAAAGTAGGGACTCAGATATTGATATACACCAACGTTCATAGCAGCATATTTCAAAATAGCCAAAGGCTGAAAACAACTCAAATGCTAACTGAAAGATGAATGGATAAACAAAATGTGGTATACACATACAATGATTATTATTCAGCCTTAAGAAGTACCATTACATGCTATAACATGGATGAACCTTGAGGACATTTTGCTAAGTGAAATAAACCAGACACAAAAGGACAAATACTGCATGATTCTACTAATATGAAGTACCAAGAGTAGTCAGATTCACAGAGACAAAGTTAGAATTTTGATTGCCAGGCACTGAAGGGAGAGGATAATGGGGAGAGTTACTGTTTGATGGGTACAGAGTTTCAGTTGAAGATGAAAAGTTCTGGAGATGCACTGTGGTAATGGTGGTACATTGGGGCGCCTGGGTGGCTCAGTCATTAAGCATCTGCCTTCGGCTCAGGTCGTGATCCCAGGGTCCTGGGATCGAGCCCCGCGTTGGGCTCCCTGCTCCGAGGGAAGCCTGCTTCTCCCTCTCCCACTCCCCCTGCTTGTGTTCCCTCTCTCGCTGTCTCTCTCTCCCTGTCATAAAAAAAAAAAAAAAAAAATAATGGTGGTACATTAATGTGAATGTATTTAATGCCACTAAATGTACACTTTAAAATAGCTAAAATGGGGGTCCCTGGGTGGTGCAGTCGGTTGAGCAACTGATTCTTGGTTTCGGCTCAGGTCATCTCAAGGTTCTGGGATCGAGCCCCACATCAGGCTCCAAGCTCGGCGAGGAGTCTACTAAAGTTTCTCTCCCCTTCTCCTTATGCCCCACCCCATGCGCACATGCGCACGCTCTCTCCCTCTCAAATAAATAAATCTTTAAAAATAAATAAGATAAGGGCGCCTGGGTAGCTCAGTTGGTTAAGCGACTGCCTTCAGCTCAGGTCATGATCCTGGAGTCCCTGGATCGAGTCCCGCATCGGGCTCCCTGCTCGGCAGGGAGTCTGCTTTGCCCTCCGACCCTATCCCCTCTCATGTGTTCTCTCTCATTCTCTCTCTCTCAAATAAATAAATAAAATCTTTAAAAAATAAATAAATAAATAAATAAGATAAAATAGTTAAAAATGGTAAATTTTATGTTATGTGTATTTTATCACCAAATGAAAGAAAGAAACACAGTTTAGAATCTGCTCAATCTCTTCTTAGATTAAAGGGATTTGGTCCTATTATAAAGACCTGCCAGAAGCAAAAGAAATCATCTCAGGAGGAAAACATCATTTACTATCCCTTCAACTTTTCATAATATATCCAGTATCAAACAAAAGCAAGACTAAATAACAATAACAAAGGGTAAAGAAACAGACAACAGAAAATAATGTACCTAGATAATGGAATGAGGACTAAAACAACTATGATGTCTTAACTGAAGTGACAAAACTTAACATCACCAATAATGGAACAAATTTTTTTTTTTTTTAAGATTTTATTTGAGAGAGAGAGAGATAGAGCAGGAACACAAGCACGGGGAGAGGGAGAAGTAGGCTTCCCGCCGAGCAGGGAGCCCGAAGTGGGGCTCAATCCCAGGACCCTGGGATCATGACCTGAGCCGAAGGCAGATGCTTAACGACTGAGCCACCCAGGCGCCTGGAACAAACAAATTTTTATACTACTCCTGATGTGTTTCACTGGAAACAACAAATTATCAACCGTGTAGTATTCCTCCAAAAAATGTTTTACCTGAATGAAATCAGGAGAAAATGATGAGACAAATCCAAATAGCGGGGCATATTAAAAACAAACATGGGCCTAGATTTGTTTTTTAATGTCACTATCACAAAAGAAAAACAAAAATACCCTGAAGAACTAAAAAGACCAACTACAAGCAATGCATTTCCTTAAATGGATCCTGGATTAGGAAAAATAAAAAATAAAAGCTATTGGGAAATCTGAATATAGGCTATGTATTAGATGATACCATTATGCCAAAGTTGTATTTCTAGAGTTAACAATGGTTTTAGTTTACAAAAATGTCCTTGTTCTTACAAGAAATATGTCAGTGTTTAGGGGTACAGCATTAAAAGGTCTTCAATTTACTTCCAAAAGGTTAAAAAAAAATACACTCATTAAAGGACAGAAAGAGAAAGACAGAGAGAAGCAAATGGAACACTGTCAAATTGAGAAGGGTTATCACTGTTCACTCTACAGTTCTTTTAAGTTATGAACTTTTCAAACAGTTGGGAAAAAATTAAGTAGCTGATTAATATATTTAAGGAATTAGAAGACAAACTGGAGAACGTCCATTAAGAAATGTAATCTATAAAAAAGAATCAAACGGAAATTCTAAAACTGAAAAATACAGTAACCAAAATTAATAACCAAATGGAAGGGTTAAAACTGCAAATTAGACAACTGAAGAAAAGATTACTATGCTAGAAACAAATCAACAGAAAACAACAAGACCGAAGCACAAAATCAAAAGAGACAGAAGGGAAAGAATGGGAAGAATCCAAGTAACATGTGGGACACAGTGAAAAACTTTAACATACATATAACTAAAATCCTAGAAGGAAAAGAAGAAATGGGGCAGAAGCACTACAGATAATGGCTGAGAAATTTCCAAAGTAGTAAAACACACCAACCCACAGACTTAAGAAGCTCTATAAACCCTAAGGACAGAAAAACCAGACCTAGGCACATCATAATAACACTGTCAAGAAGCCAAAAGGGAGGGGCGCCTGGGTGATGCAGTCGGTTAAACGTCCCAACTCTTGGTTTCGGCTCAGGTAATGATCTCCAGGTCATGAGATCGAGCCCTGCACTGGGCTCAGCGCTCAGTGCAGAATCTGGTTAAGACTCTCTCTGTACCCTCACGTGCTCTCTCTCAAATAAATTAGTAAATCTTAAAAAAAAAAAAAAAAAAAAAAGGCCAAAGAGGAAAATCTAAAGGACAGAGAAAAGAGAAAAGAAGATATATTATCTTTAAAAGAACAATTAGATTTATAGCTGGCTTGTCAACATTAACAACGGGAACCAGTATCTTCAAAGTACTGAAGGAAAATAACTACCAATCAGTTATTTTATACCAACAAAAAGCCCTTCCAAAATGTAACAAAATAGGACATTTAAGACCCTAAAGAAAGGGGTGCCTGGCTGACTCAGTTGGTAGACCACCTGGTTTTTGATCCTGGGGTTATGAGTTCAAGCCACACACTGGGTCTAGTGCTTGCTTCTTATTTGCTTGTTCGCTGCTTTGCTTACTTACTCACTAACTAACTAAATAAGATAAATAAACAAAAAAAATTTTTAATAATAGTAAAAGAGAAGAAGACAGTTTATAACCAACATACCCAAAAAGAAGAAAATACTAAAGGGTGTTCTTCATGGAACAGGAAAATAATTCTGGATGGAAACATGTAAATAGGAAGAAATGAAGAGTAATGGAAAGGTTAAGGATGTGAGTAAATCTTTATGGACGCTGATTATATAAAGTAATATCATCTTGTGGGGTTTAAAACATATGAATAAAAATACCTGAGAGGAGAGACGCCTGGGTGGCTCAACTGGTTAAGTGTCTGCCTTTGGCTCAGGTCATGATCCCAGGGTCCTGGCTGGGATCGAGTCCCACATCAGGCTCCCTGCTCAGTGGGGAACCTGCTTCTCCCTCTGCCTGCTGCTCCCCCTGCTTGTGTGTGTGGGCGTGCCCACGCTCTCTCTCTCTGACAGTAAATAAAATCTTAAAAAAAAAAAAAAAAAACCTGAGAGGAGTTCTACATCTATCTAAGATGTAGCAAGTCAGAAAGAACACTGCTTTTGAGTTAACAATAAACAAAAACAAATAAATGACAAAATAACTTCTTAAAATGCATCAGAAAGCTCAGGTCCCAGGGCAACAAAGTAGACTGAAATCTAAAGACAGACCTCCAAGGAGACAGGAGGCAAGTACTGGTTCATCCGTGGCATAACAAATGAGGAAAAGACACAGGGCACAACATAACCAATTAATAAAAATACAGCTAAAATTATGAACAAACTGATAAAGTCTGAGTATGGACTAGCATGAACACGTAAAACCTCTGGGATTCATAGACACAAGGGGAGTTCACAACCACCTACAGGCTCTTCTCCACAGACCTCCCCCAAATACTCAGGACAAAGATCAGAGATAGGGCAAAAGACCAGAGAAAAACTCCTTCGGGTAGGATGATCCTGGACAGGAACCCTCAAGGGCACAGAAGGCACAAAAAGCTGACTAGATCCTCTCCCTTACTGAACAAAAGCCTCAAGCTGCGTGGGGGCAGCAAATCTTGTCACCCTCACGGCATAGGTGAAGACCTATTGCTGTTACAGACCAACAGAAGGGCAAATAAAAGTATCCTGCACAAGACCTGCCAGATGCAAGGCAAAGCAAGAATGCCACAGGTGAGATCAGGGTCACTGAGAAAGCCCCACCACTGAGAACAGCGGCCCTGGAGCTGAGACTATGGTAGACTGGGGCAACAGAGAACATTCCTGTCCTCCACTCCCCCACACAAATAACCACTAAACACATCATATTCAAACTCCTGAAACACAGAGATAACAAGAAAATATTGGAGGCAGGAATCTTTATATTGGCTCTATGACAGCTCAACCGTAGAACTTTGTACTATAATTACTCAGGGCTTCGTTCACCTTTTCTAATAGACCGTGAGCTCTTCAAAGGTAAAGCTCTTCAAAGGTAAAGAACAATTTTAACTACTGTCTACATCTCACAAAATCCTTTGGCCGTAAGAAGTACTTAAATAAAGTATTTATTAAATTACTAAATATGAAGCAAAATGACAAGATACTATCATCTCCTAAGTCTGTAACACCTCTTTGCTTTCCCAATCATGAAAAGCTCATCCTTCTACTACATAGCTAAATACTTAAGGATTGGGAATCAGCTCTAAGAACAGAATCCAAAATGTACTGCGAAAGGGCAAGAGAGAATAAGCAAATCAGTTCTTTACAGATAAAGAAAACAAAGGCCGAGAGGATGAGACATTTTTCATTCAGAATCCTCATTTGTAGAACCTCACATGCCTTGCACAGATGGAGCCTTGGTTCTGTTTTATTTTAAATATAGATTTTGTTTTAGCAATGAGAAGAAGCTCAATAATTTCCTAGCTAAAATCTGAAGATTTAGATTTTTCAGAAAAATTTCAGTGAAAAGAACCTTAAAATCTCCCTAAAACGGGAATCTTCTGGAATGAGCTTACTTTAAAATATTACCAGTATTTCTGAAATAGGAAAAAAGAGAACAGCACTTAACTCCAAGCAACTAAATCACCTATAAAACTTGTATCTTTTAATGCTCATTATGTAATTATCTAGGTTTTTGTTGTTTTGTAACTAAACTAAAAGCTGAGTTTCCTAGGACACTTTTAGGAGAAACTGGTCTTCAGAAAATTCCCAAACAGGTAGAACCAAAGGGAAAGAGCTGTCCTCTCATTTTAACCATCCTTATTTATCTTGATGCTACCTCACCCACTGGTCAAATGTGCCTCTCTTTTCAAATACTTGTCTTTTAGAGTAAGAATAAAATACAGAGTGATCTCTAAAGAAACCTGGCAAACTTAAGTATCACAGCTGCTAAGCAGACTGTCAATGAAAAATTACTTGGGATGATACTGTCAGTACTATATATTAAGGGGTCATAATTTAACACTTTGTTTTGAATTCTAGGACGGTTTAAGAATTGTTGACATCCAAAAACAAATAATCTTGTTTTGGCCACTGAATCATAAAGAAAATGCAACCAAATCCTGATACCCTAGACACTACAGTATATTGCTCATTGTACTTCCCCTCTGCTGAGTTGCAGACAGAAGGAAGATAAGGAAGGAAAAGGGATTCTTGACAAGGAGAGAATAAAGCACTTACACTTCATAGGACTTTCTAGCCACAGATGCCAGGTGCTACCCACTGAAATCCAGGCTTGGACTAAGCTCCACATTTCTGAAAGGACCATCTCAACCGAAGCCTGGGGCTCAGAGTCAGCAGGAGGAAGCTGCAGCTCCCACCAGCAGCACATTTCAAAGAGGCTGCAACAAGAGAACATTTTCCATTTAAGCATCTAATTCCAATCTTCCATTTCACAAAGCAGTAGCAGAACAGGCCTTTACATCAGTCTTTTCAAAAGATATTTCCATGACTATGTGATGAATATGAAGCAGGCTATGGCCCAGCAATCCTTTCACTAACATACTCTAAGTCTTTCATTATACTTCACAGCAGATCCTAAAAGTACTTGCCCTTTCTTTTTCTTTAATGGTGCTCTGTTGCTCCAAGACTCACTTCTACACCAACAGTTCTAAAACTGCCGAATCAACCTAAAATCACTGAGCAGGCAGGCTGTCAACAAAGCAAGCACACACCCAGACAGGAGCCTAAGGATTCATTAGCTGCCAAGAATTGGAAGCGGATTAAAGCTGCTAGTTAATCCTACAAAAAACTGCTCAAATTAAGCAGAATTACTTAAAATACTTCACTGAGGACAGAAGAGCTCTGGCAAATAGAAAATGAGGTTCTGGAAATACAAATATTTCAGTGAAATTTGAAAAGTAACATAAAAGTATCAGGTTGCTGTACTTTTTTAAGCATTTCAATTAATGAATGATACATTTATTATATAAAGACTTTTATTTATTTTTTTTAAAGATTTTATTTATTTATTTGAGAGAGTGAGAGAGAGAGAGAGAGTACATGAGAGGGAGGAGGGTCAGAGGGGGAAGCAGACTCCCCGCTGAGCAGGGAGCCCGACGCGGGACTCGATCCTGGGACTCCAGGATCATGACCTGAGCTGAAGGCAGTCGCTTAACCAACTGAGCCACCCAGGCGCCCTATAAAGACTTTTAAAGATTTACAGTATATTGGGGGAAGAGACTAAGACAGAGTAGAGTAAAAAGAATAAAACAAAACCCCCCAAAAAACTATCAGTCCAAGAACAAAAGCTTTAGACATATACCCTATAACAATGTGGTAAAGAGCTAGAAAACGAGAATTTCCCAAATCAAGAAAAAAAATCATTCCCCTGAGACAGATTAAAAAAAAGAGTAAGTCTAATTTACCTGAAACAGAGAAAGTAACTTTTTAATTTGGTCAACTATCTTAAGCCTTTGTATCTAATCTTTCATGAGAATTTTACAAATTTAGGATAAACTGCTAGTTCTGTCACGAGTTACTTTCTGATGGTTTTCTTAGGGAAAGAAAATGGTTTGAAGGAGTATTAAGAAAAACATAAACTATGGAGCCTAAAAGATAACCATTACTACCTAAAAATGATATTTTTCAAAATAACTTGTTTTGTAAGATGGCCTGAAATACAGAAACCATGATGAAATGAACTTAGCTAAAATCTTCACCACAGCAGTGATAAGTCAACAATGCCCATCTCCAAAAGCAGAGTGTAAATGAAAAACAGTCATAAAAAGCCCCTAGCAGGCTCCCATACCCACAGAATACTCTTGTTGCGCATGAAATAACTTTTCTAGAAGCAAAAAGGCTCCTTTATAGAGACAAATTCAGCCAACTTAAACATTTTCACAGCCATCTCCATAATAATTGAATAAATAATTAAAAGGGAGATACTATTTCCCTTATAGGAGGGTAGAGATTCCTAGCTAAAAATAATTCTTTAAAAGATCATTAAGCTATTCAAAGTCCACGAGAAATTTCCAAACACTCTTCAAGTCAACTTTCAGACTGTAGCATCCACATGCATTGTTCTATCTTGATTTCAATGAAAGCAATCAGTAAGACCAAATGACAGCACTGAATCCTGTGGCCGCCTCAGTTTCTGATGAGATCCCCACGTTTCTGGGACAAGCATTTTCGAACAATTGTAAGTCCTAATGAACTCTGTCAAATGAAATTTGGCTCAAATTTATGACTGTCAGTCACGCATAATATGGTACTGAGAAATCCTGCCAAAATATTTTCATGACAAGTGTAAAAAATCCCTATCCAAATTTAAAATCCTCAATAACCTAAGTACGTGAACGTGAACCTCAAGAATGGCCCTGAAAAAAGATAAATAAATCTGGATCCATAAAATCAACTTTGTTTGGGAGTGACTCAAGCATGCATTCCTTGGTAATCACTTTGCTTGCTGTGGGCCTTACTAATTATACTAGGCAGTCCTATTTTAAAAGCAGAAAATGCCAACCTTGAAACCATTTGAAACAAAGCCAAGGTAAGTACTTCCTAAAAGCCAAAAATATAGAAAACGTATTTCCTTTAATCACTGGTCTCTATTCCTGCCCATCTGAGCCAAGTTTTACAACAACTCATACAAACCAGAAGAATGAGAATATTCTCAGACATATTAAGCATATGTTAACACTGTGCTGAAGATTCAAGTTTTTCAGTCTTATAGGAATGTGGAATGTCTAGCTTAAAGTGTTGTAAAAAAAAAAAAAAAAAAGCATCGAAGTGTTAGAAAACTCTGAAACCTTATGTAAAAAACATGTATATTTTCAGGTCTAATTCTAAGTACTTTCTTCTGTTCTGGGGCCATTTAAATAGTGTTATACATGGCTGAAACAGAAAATACAAGAAAACAATGAATACAGAGGAAAAACTGAAAAGAACTGTGCTATGGGCTTGAGAAAAAATAAGTAAAATACATAATGAAAACTCCATTAACAAAAAATTTCTTACCAAAAGAAAAAAACCATGTTTCATAATATTGTCATTTTGGAAACTCTACCAGAAAGGAAAATTAAGTGAGTATTTTTAAGGACTTCTGCACGACAAACACTACAATATTTTGCCCTTTAGCAGCACTATGAACTTCCAGTAACAAGAAATAAAGCTCCTATCTGAGACTTCAGCCGTACAGCAGTAAAACACTCTCTGGTAGTTACTTCAGTACCAGGGTACAAGCTAGAAAAATACAAGAGATGTAATCTGAGCAATTTCAACTTCCTATGAATTAAATTTGTTTTCAAGTTCATCAGAGCTTAAAATTCTACAAAATCTGGAAAACAGTATGGCAGTTCCTTAAAACAAAAAAAAAAACAAGCAGCATTACCATATAACCAGTAATTCCCTTTCTGGATATATACTCAGAAGAACTGAAACCAGGGCCTCCTCCAAAAGGTATTTGTATACCCATGCTCATAACAGCATTATCTGCAATAGCCAAAAGGTAGAAGCAACCCAAGTGTTCATTGATAGATGAGTGGATAATCAAAATGTGGTACATACGTTATTATTCAGCCTTAAAAGAGGATGAAATTCTGACAAATGATACACCATAGATGAACTCCGAGGACATTATGCTATGTGAATAAGCCAGTCACAAAAGTTCAAATACAGTATGATTCCATTTATATGAGGTACCTAGAGTAGTGAAATTCACAGAGATAGAAACCAGGTTGCTAGGGGCTGGGGGATGGGGAGGGAAAAATGGGGAGTTAACTGTGTTTAATAGGCAGAGTTTCAGTTTTACAAGATGAAAAAGTTTGGAGATGAATGGTGATAATGGATGCACAACAACATAAATGTACTTAAACCCATTAATCTGTACACTTTAAAATGGTTAAATGGTGAATTTTATGTTATGTACATTTTACTGCAATTTTAAAAAAGGAATGATTGTGAATGAACCTTAAGGACATTATGCTAAGTGAAATAAACAAGACACAAAAGTACAAATAGTATATGATTCTACTTATACAAGGTATCTGGAATAGTCAAATTCATAGAGACAAAAAGTCGAATGGTGCTGCCAGGGGCTGGAGAGAAGAGGCAATGGAGAGTTATTATTTAATAGGTACAGAGTTTTAGTCTGGGAAGATGAAAAAGTTCTAGAGACCAGCGGGGATGATAGCTGCACAACGACATGAATGTACCTAATGCCACTGAACTGTATACCTAAAAATGGTTATTTATGTTATGAATATTTTACCACAATAAAAAAAAAACTATGCAATCTATTTTCCATTTTCTTTATAGGCATCAGTGCAATCAACATAAAAAAAAAATGAACTATCTGGAAAGCTTTGGAAGAAAACTGTGTTATAATTAGAAAATGCAGCACTGCCCTGATAATTTTATATCCTGAATCGCACTACCAACTCTGGTCCAAGGCCTGGGAAGACAAGAAATAAACTAATCCAAACATGGATGAATGCCACTGGCTAACAGACTACCATGCCAACATAAATACCATCACAAATTCTCACTCATAGTTTCCAACACACCAAAGACATGAAATGTCTGTATCTGCACTGTCCAAGACTTGGAATGTGGCAAATACGGAACTGATTTTAACTCTTATTTAATTTTAATTAATTTAAGTAGCCACAATAGCCATCTGGCTAATGGCTACCATATTAGATGACACAGCCAGATTGCTAAACTCTGGAATACAGGTCTCTGGTTTTTATCATTTATGTGTTTCCAGTTTCCAGCAATGCAAGGCATACAGTAGTCCTGTTCATTGAATTAACTGATCCACAAATTTGTAGATGAATATTTTCTCTTTTCTAGAAAGCTCTCCTTTCAAAAGCATGTCATGTTTTAAGAGTCACTTAACTGGAGGATGACAGCATAAGCATAAAAAAAGCCCAGATTTTCAGATATGTCAAGTCAATAACTGCAATTGCTAAAAGAAAAATCAAAGACCCTAGATTTTTTTTTAACTAGGCTAAAGAATTAAGAAATTCCAGAGAGGAAAATTATTAAGAAAGAAATCCGAAGCTGAAATTCCATGATCCATGACTTTCCTGATAGGATATTTAGAATAAAATTCCCAAGGATATGTGACAAACCAAACATGACGTCAACTTAGTCCATCAGAGCATGATTTCATTTGATTGCTTTTTATGATTTCATCATTCCGTTTCAGTTTCCAGACTGAACTATAAAATTTTTGAGCTAACCTCTGACCCACAGATTGTGTCTATAAAAGTAGTCTCCTTATAATCTAACTTACAAACTCAGAAGAAATGCATAGCATAATTCATTAGCTGTATAAAGAGATGGTCTTTCCTTCTATTGCTTGCTTTCTACACCGTCTACTCATTTGGGTTACCAGAAGTGGACAAAGTGTTCAGAACAGTTCACTGATAGGCTTCCTTTAAGATCTGTCTCAAAATAACTTGCTTTATTTTAAAACACTTTGGATATCAGTGATACCTGCCTATCACATAAATCAAAACCATGGCTGTAGGTTGTTTCCAAGAATTTTGTCAGGAAAAAAAAAAGTTTAGAGTAATGAATATAGATTCTTTGGCAAATGGTTGTTTTATATAAATACTACAGAAAGAGAAAAGATGCTAACTCATAGCATGGACTAAACCTTATCTAAATTACACCTTTAAACCAAATCTATTGTCACCAGGTCATTAGAATTCTACTAAATGGCTTAAGATTAGTAAAGTGAGAGTTAAGAGGGAAGTGATACGTTTTTTCAAAATGTATATTCTTCTGGGGTGCCTGGGTGGCTCAGTTGTTAAGCGTCTACCTTCAGCTCGGGTCATGATCCCAGGGTCCTGGGGATAGGGCCCCACATCAGGCTCCCTGCTCCCTCCCCCACTCCCCCTGCTTGTGTTCCCTTTCTCGCTGTGTCTCTCTCTGTCAAATAAATAAATAAAATATATTAAAAAAAAATGTGTATTCTTCAAAATGGTTTTCAAACAAACTAGGCAAATTCTTTCCTTAACAACAAACTTGAAATTAAAACACTATATGCCTGTTACTACACTAGAACAGATTTTTAGTCTGTACTTAGTGGCTACCTCGAGAAAGCCTCATTGAGTCAAAAAGTTCCTCTCCTTTCCTGTACCCAAGTCTTTTAAAGAGTAAAATGAGGGCAATATAAATTTATCTCACAAAGGTTGTGTTTTTTTCCAAAGATTTTATTTATTTATTTGAGAAAGAGCAAGAGAGAGCACAAGTGGAAGGGGGAGGGAGAAGGAGACTCCCTGCTGGGCTGATACCAGGACCCTGAGATCATGACCTGAACTGAAGGCAGACTCTTAACTGATTGAGCACCCAGGTGACCCTCACAAAGGTTGTTTAAAAAAAAAAGGGGGGGGTGGATGGAGGGGCACCTGGGTGGTTCAGTTGGTTAAGCAACTGCCTTCGGCTCAAGTCACGATCCCAGGATCAAGCCCTGCATCGGGCTCCCTGCCTACTTCTCCCTCTCCCTCTGCCACTCCCACTGCTTGTGCTCTCCTGCTGTCAAATAAATAAAATCTTTAAAAAATAAATAAATAAGGATGGAAAGACTCAAAACAGAACATCATAGGAGGCTGAATAATATTATTTTCAATTACCCACGGGTATGGTAGAGAGAGGCAGCAAAAATAAATGAAATCCACAGGTAAAGACAAATTTGAGACATCCAACTATCCCTTCGGAGGTGCCTACAAGCAGCTATTCATTCAACACACATTTTTGTTTTTAAAGATTTTATTTATTTATTTCTGCGAGAGAGAGAGCAGGAGCAAGGGAAGGAACAGAGGAAGAGGGACAAGCAGACTCCACACTGAGCATGGAGCCTGATGTGGGTCCCTGAGATCATGACCTGAGCAGAAACCAAGAGTCAAACGCTTAACCTACTAAGCCGCCACCCAGGTGCCCCTCAACACACATTTTTAAGAACCTTTGTGTCAGGCACCTTGATCACTGCTTTCTTAATAACCATTAAATTATTCCCTCAACTGTATTATATAAACAAATAAAATGATTCTACAGTCTAATGGGGGAACAAAACAGATTTTCAAAAAGGTAAAAAAAAATTACAAATGCAATTATATAAAGTGCTCTGGGTGTTCAGTGGAGGCAGAATGATTTTCATTTGAAGAGAATCAGTTAAGACTTCAAGGAGAAAGAATTTAGGCTAGGCTTTGAAAAGATTGGTTAGTTTCTTCATTTGAAGACAAGACAGGGAAAGAGTAAAACCACAGAGGTATGAAAGAATTAAAGAAATAACAAAATTGGACAGAGAAAGCATTCTCTACCACCTCCCTTCTCCCTCCCCACCATAACCATTTGCTTACTATGGGAAATACTACAGCTGTATGAATGCTGATGGGAAAGACGCAGTAAAGAGGGAGTCTGTAGATGCAAGTGAGAGACAGGATAACCAAAAGATCAAGGTTCCTAAGAATTCAGAAAATGGATGCAGAGCACCTAGACCTGACAGGAGAAGGGAGAAGCAGTTGGCTACACCTATGCTGAAGTTATACCAAATCAGAGGTGAAGGGCTGATGGTACAGCATATTTAAGAAAATTACTAGAATGATAGACCTTGTAATCCAAATTAGAGAGAAGTAAAGACAAGACCTAATGAAGAAACAATAGGAGCCAGTCAACTGAATAAGGTTTTGATGAAATTCAAGAACTAATTCAGGGATTTGTTTAACATGATTGAACTGATTGAATACATTTGTTTGCAAGGTCCCTTCCAAAAATCTACTAAAATCAGAGTAAAGAGATTTTTTAAAATGGGGGGGGGGGGGTGTTCCACAAGGACAAAAAGAATGGAAACATGACTGATATTAACAAAACTGTGAAAACTAGAATGCTTATGGAGGAGTTAACTGTCTTAGCAGGTCTAAAAAAGTTGAAACTTTTTCAGAGGAAGGACAGGATGAGAAAGGGGAAGCCAAGGGGGCAAAATGATTCACGTTGCAAAATCTCAGTGAATTTAAAGTACCAGGTACAAGAATTAAAAGGTACATATGAAGGCAGATGCACAGGTGGAACAAAAAACAAAGGAGTGGGTTCAAAATCTGTAATAAGCAGTTAGACTGAGATCTTCCCCGTGACTTAGTCGCCAGGCTACTATCCTCCCACCATCACAGAAGACTCAAGATTTACTCTGGAAAGACTGATACAGAGGGACTCTGCACTCTTAGCCAACAGACCCACCTAAGGACAAGAATATCATACTGGGGCACCTGGGTGGCTCAGTCGGTTAAGCGTCTGCCTTTGGCTCCAGTCGTGATCCCAGAGTCCCGCATCGGGCTCCCTGCTCCGTGGAGAGCCTGCTTCTCCCTCTGCCTCTGCCTCTCTCTCTCTCTCATGAATAAATAAATAAAATCTTTAAAAATAAACAAATAAAGCCTACATACATAGTGGTAAGATCCATTCCCTGGTTCATTCTCCCACCTGCACTGGCAGCCCCATTTATATGCAGAGGATTGCTCTCAGGATAAAAGTGGTCCAAGAAAAAAGACCAACAGAAATATAAGAGAGAAGGGGTAAAGGTTCCCTTCTCAATTAGCCATCAAATAAGGGAGTAATCCAAGAAAAGATCATGGGATCCAGGATTCAATGCACCTAACACAAGAAAGAGAATGTAATTCCCTAGGAGGGTTTAAATAGAGATCCCAGGACAATAATTATGCAACAGACCTGGAGAATAACAAGGTCAGATCAAGCAGGAAGATAGAGCCCTCTAGGGAGAGGTTTTCTTCTACCAAAAAAGGAAACATTACCAATCTGAACATACTAAGAGGATATTTACATACTCACAGAGGGTTTTGAACAAATTATTACAGATATACAGAAAATGAAGCAAATGTGAAAGAAAAAGGTAATGACTACCACCAGAAAAAAAAAAAGTTGCACAAAAAAAGGAAAAATTACCATGTTATATATGCTATGTGGTTCACAATGTGTGTTGTGTATATTTAACAAAAACTGATATAACTATGTTTAGAGAGATACAACAGAAGAGAAGATGGAGGGAGACCAAATCTTCATCTTTCACAGAAGAAAGTCTAAACATAACTGCTCTTTACATCCTAGGACTTTTTCTTGTAAAATCTCCATTTTATAACTTTTAAAGTTTTAAAAGTTTATTTTAAAATATTTTAAGTTTTAAAAATACAACTACGTGGGGTGCCTGGGTGGCTCAGTCATTAAGTGCCTGCCTTCAGCTCAGGTCATGATCCCAGGGTCCTGGGATCGAGCCCTGCATCGGGCTCCCTACTCCGCGGGAAGCCTGCTTCTCCCTCTCCCACTCCCCCTGCTTGTGTTCCCTCTCTCGCTGTGTCTCTCTCTGTCAAATAAATAAAATCTTTAAAAAAAAAAAACAAAACTACATTTTGGAGGGGGGGGTTGATTTTTGGTTTTGTTTTTTTATTGAGAGAGGGAGCATGTGAGCGAGAGGTCGGGGAGCTAGGAGAGGGAGAATCTTAAGCAGGCTCCCTGCCCAGTGCAGAGCCCCACGCAGGGGCAGGATCTCACGATCCTGAGATCATGACCTGAGCCAAAATCAAGAGTTGGACACTTAACTGACTGAGCCACCCAAGTGCCCCATAACTTTTTAATTTTGATAGAAATTAAAATTATAGATTTCAAAAAATTTCAAAAATTATAGATTTCAAAAAACGCCTACTATATAAGGTTACTTGAATCCCTAAGCAGCAAACTAGAAGAGTGGGTTGTGATCAGAGCAGATATCTGAGTTAGTGATGTGGGGGGCTGGTGACTTTTTTTTAAAGTAGGCTCCACACCCAGTGTGGAGCCCAATATGAGTTTTAAACTCACCACCCTGAGATAAAGACCTGAGCTTAACCAACTGAGCCAGCCAGGCACTCCCCGCCTTTTATTTTAAGTAAGCTCTATACCAACATGGGTCTTGCACTCATGATTGCAAGATCAAGAGCCACATACTCTACCAACTGAGCCAGCCAGGCACCCCAGGCTGGTGACTTTTTAATAATGACAAGATTCAGGTTGTGACTGTGTGACCATGTAGCTAAGTTAGTGACTTGAGTTGGTGGCTTTTTAGTAATGAAAAGATCCAAGATGTGACAGTGTGATCACGAGGCTGAGAAAAGGAGGTAAGGGAATTAAGGGCTGAAATGTCAGCTGAGTTGTGAATCCTGATGCTGAAGTTGCCTAAAAATGATGTGTTTTTAGGTCCACTTTTCCACCCTTCCCTACTGCTTTTTGCCCCACTATGCTGACCTATATGGACTATATCAACAGGTTCCAGTGTCCCCTAGCTTCTGTTTGGGTTTGCCCAAATAAGAATCCCAGGAGTTTAGGGGAATAAGGTCAATATATTTATTCCTCCAGACCGTCTCCTCTCAAGGCAGCCAACTCCACACTTTCCTTCGGAGTTCAAGTAACTATTCCCTCTCCTATTCCTTCCTGCCTATGGATGTTAATCAGTCTGGCTACTGGTTACTTCATTATCTCTTGTGGTACCACATTATACCAGCACCTTTGTAAACAATACTTTTATAAAATAAGCCCTCCTTGAATTATTCTATTACAAGTGTGCCATCTGTTCCTGTTGGGACCCTTACTGTAAATAGTAATAATGATGATAATGTAAGGTTGTAACAGAGAGTAGTGGCAAGTAAGAAGAGTGACTACCACTTAAATAACAATTACTAACATATCTTAAACTCTGGGTTCCAAGAACTTTTCTAAGCTTTTTGCAGATATTAACTCATTTAGTCATCACAAATATATTATGTGGCAAGCAGAGATTTTTGTCTGGGTCATTTGCATATACCAAAGCCTAGCACAGTCGCTGGTACAGGGTAAGCACACAAATATTTATTTTAAAATACACACAACAAAAAGCAAGTTTGTATCAGATTTATAACTCCCCAAAAACTAAACACTAAATAAGAGCACATGTGAATGATTTTCTTGTGTAGCCTACAGTGAGTCTTATTCCTTTATTTTTTCCCATGAGTTTATCCAGAACTTGGGATCCTCAAATTTTTAAATGTAATATCTAAAGCCAAAGTTGCAAAAATTTAAATATCAGTTATTAGTTTTAAAAAAGAAAGGGGAAGGAGTATCAGTTATTAGTTTTAAAAAAGAAAGGAGAAGGAGTAAACTTTAAAAATATGCTTAGGAATATAAAATGCAAAAATAAGAAAGTCAGCAAGATCACCAAGTATACACACACATAGAAATAAAGCACAGAAAGAGTATGAAATTTAGAGGAAAGTTAAGACACGTGAATCAAAGAATGCAGAAATACAATAGGTCTAACAGGTTGAAATTAAACCCCTAACTGGATGTTCACACAGTCATATGGAATAATCAAGGCAGCTATGGATACCAATATCTTACAAAGAACCTTTTTTCCTCAAGGAAAAAAACAAGGTTAGGGAACAAATATGCAGCAAGATGTAAACTAACTGCAAGGATTTTCAACTGGTATTTTTCTCTTTACATCACGTTGTACTCCAAAACACGGTGGAAATTCGCGTGTAAAAGAATCTAGAAACCTGAGAAGTTTCGAGAATAATAGATTCAAACTATCACTGTTACTTAATGAAAAATCAGTAAGGCACACTAAGGTGCAAGGCTACGACTGGGACGGAATTGCCAGACGCGAACACTGGGACACCGAGAGGAGACGGATAAAGCATCCGTAAGTGGAAGATGGAGAGAGACTGGGACTGGATTTGAAGGAAGACTAAACGCGAAAGCAGGGCCTAAGAAACAAGTAGCAAGCGTAAAACTTAAACAGGACCAGATTGATACCACAAGCGAGTACAGGACCTACAAATCTGATTGTACGGGGTGGGGAAAGGGCCAGTTCGCGACCGACCAGCTGCGACTAGTTTCCGAAAAGCGGCATAAACGTAGCCTCGCAGCCCCACCCCGCGGCAGCAGCTCCTCCCTAAGGAGCATCTCACGAGGCCAACCGCCCGGCTCAGGATCCAGCTCGAGCCTAGGTCCCACCCCGCCCTTGCCCCGCGGCGCAGAACGGCCTCTCTGGGCCCCTCACCGAACGCTGCAGCTCTCCAAGCCAAAACGAGGCGCGCTCCTTTCCGCTGGGATCTGGGTCGTGGTAAAGCGCCTGCACTGCTTGGTATACGAGCTGCAAAGTCGGCTTTGCCCCTTCCATGGTGGTGGCAGTGGTAGCGACAGCGACGGCTCTGGCTGTTCTCCCGAGGCTTCTCCGGTTGCTCCGCCTTCAAGCTTCCTCACTGTGTCGGCCACGGCCGCTCCCTGACTGGCGCCATCTCCTCTTTGGCCGTTACCAGGGCAGAGGGGTTCCCGTGGAAGTTGCCCCCTCGGAAACAGAGGTTAGATTGTATTCGGGTTCCCGGCTTTTTTTCCTATCCTCCCACTAGACTCCAGACTTCTGAGTTCAGACGCCGATACTCGCCTCTTCACCCACTGAATTGCCTTCAGAAGTCTGTCCCCGCACCACACAAACCACGCAGTGTACTTCAGCGGTGTTAACCCGGACCGGAAGTCGCAGCACCGGTACCTTTGGCACACTTCCGCCCGGTGCAGCGCAAACGGCCTTCTTCCCGGCACGCCTCCTCCTGTCTCCCCGCCCCCTCCCGGAAGTGGCCCTGCCGAGCCAGGAGCTGGGAAGAGGCAGTCGGTTGTGGTTCTCTCCGTTACTTGCGTACGACTGGAGCAATAGGACCAGTGTGTTCCATACCTGAGCTGCTCTTCTCTCCTTGGCAGTGGGTCCAAGGTCTTTCCAACCCCCTTCGGACTTCTCCATTCCTATCCAGGGAATCCTTTCTGACGCCCGTGGACAAGGCGCCTCAATTCAACCATCCGTGCAGTGTCCACCGTACTGGAAATGCAAAGATAACTGAAGACAGGGTTTCTGTACTGACTTTGGTGGATGAGACAGACACGTAATGTACAAGTAATGTACAAAACTGAAATATGTGCCACACTGAGATGAACCCAAAATGCCTACAATCTCTGCTCAGCCCCTTGTCTACTAAGTTCTTAGCCCAAAAAGGTATTTTATTCTATTGCTCAGGACACTCTGAACTCCATGGTATTTACATACATCTTTAGGATCATTTCCACATTGAGGGGCGCCTGGGTGGCTCAGTCATTAAGCGTCTGCCTTCGGCTGGGGTCATGGCCCCAGGGTCCTGGGATCGAGCCCCGCACTGGGCTCCCTGCTGGGCGGGAAGCCTGCTTCTCTCTCTCCCGCTCCCCTGCTTGTGTTCCCTCTCACTCTCTCTTTCTGTCAAATAAATATTTTTTAAAAAAAGGATCATTTCCACATTGAATTGAATTTTTGTGTATGTCTTTCCGAATCAAAAAACAAAGGTCTGACAATTCTCAATTCACAAAAGAAAATGGTAATCTTGGAATCTGCACTCTGAAGAAATTTTGGACAAAAGTATGTTAATGGATTTCCCAACATTGCTGCTAGTTCTTTGCAGTAATAAATGCACTATTTGATGAATGCTTACAATGTGTAAAGCACTGTAGTTAAAAAATCTGATTTAATCCTTTTGACAGCTACACCAACTAAATCCCCATTTTACAGAATAAGAAGTAGGTAATGTACTTTGCCCAAAGTTATACAGTTCTTAAAGTCAGGATTTGAATCCAAATAGGTTTCACTACCATGAAGCCTGTTAAATAATACAATTCCTATCAGCCTGTGTATTCGTTTCTGAATTGTTACTGTCAACAGATTTGAATTGCCAACATCATAATGAAAACAGTGCTACTGCACAGAATTGAGATGATTTCAGACAAAAGAAAAGAAACTTGATATTCTGGCAACCTAATTCATTCATTCATTCAGAAAAAATTTAGTAAGGGACGCCTGGGTGGCTCAGTTGGTTAAGCGTCTGCCTTCGGCTGAGGTCATGATCTCAGGGTCCTGAGATCGAGTCCCGCATCGGGCTCTCTGCTCAGTGGGGAGCCTGCTTCTCCCTCTGCCTTCTGCTCCTCCTGCTTGTACTCTCTCTCTGACAAATAAATAAAATCTTAAAAAAAAAATTTAGTAAGATCATTTTGGTCTCTGCCCTCATGGAGTTTATAGTCTAATTGCAAGGAAAGACCAGCCATACAGTTTAAAAGTTCTGTGAATATTCACAAGCTAAAGAATGATGTTGGACCTACCTTGCACATAAATGAAAAAATAAATCCCAGAACCTAAATGTAAGAGCTAAAACTATAAGACCCTTGGAAGAAAACAGGACTATATCTTCATGATCTTGGATTAGGCAATAGTTTCTTAGATATGGCACCAAAAGTACAACACCAAAAAGAAAAACGGGTAAATGGGACTTCATCAAAACCAAAAACTTTTGGGCGCCTGGGTGGCTCAGTCGTTAAGTGTCTGCCTTCAGCTCAGGTCATGATCCCAGGGTCCTGGGATTGAGTCCCACATCGGGCTCCCTGCTCGGCAGGAAGCCTGCTTCTCCCTCTCCTGCCTGCCCTGCTTCTCCCTCTCCCACCGCCCCCCCCGCTTGTGTTCCTGCTCTCGCTATCTCTCTCTCTGTCAAATAAATAAATAAAATCTTAAAAAAAAAAAAACAACTAAAAACTTTTGTGTGTCAAAGGGCACAATTAAGAAAGTGAAATGACAATCCACAAAATGAAAGAAAATTTTTGCAAATCATATATCTAAAGGATTAACATTCAGAATGTATAAGAACTCTTACAATTCAACAATGAAAAGACAAATCAATTTTTTAAATAGGCAAAGGATTTGAATAGATATTTCTCCAAACGAGATATACAGAACCATAATGAGATACCACTTCACACTCCCTGAAATGGCTAAAATAAGACATCAAGTGTTGGTGAGGATGTGGAAAGATTGAAACCCTCACACACTGCTAGTAGGATTGTAAATTGGTGCCGCTGCTTTGGAAAACAGTCTGGCAATTCTTCAAAACGTTAAATTTACCAAATGACCCAGCAGTTCCACTCCTAGGTGTATACCCATGAGAATGAAAACATAAGTCCATACAGACATTTGTACATGAATGTTCATAGTAGCATTATTTATAATAGCCAAATGAAAACAACCCTAAGCCTACCAACTGATAAATGGATAAACAAAATGTGATATATCCACATGATAGAATATTAAATATTAAAGTAATGAAGTACCCATCTGGAAGCCAAGGAGAGAGGCCTCAGGAAAACTTGGTCCACCAACACGTTGATCTGGGACTTCCAGCCTTCAGAACTATGAGGAAATAAATTTATGTCATTTTAATTAATTTTAAAAATAACGGAATGAAATACTGATACATGCTACAATGTGGATGAACCTTGAAAACATGCTAAGTGAAAACAGCCAGACCAAAAAAAAAAAAAGAGCCACATATTATATGATTTCATTAATTTGAAATATAAGAATAGGCAAATTTCTAGAGACAGAAAATAGATTAGTGGTTGCCAGGGGAGGGGAAGTGGGGAGAGAAGGAATATTCTGGAATTAAATAGTGATGGTTGCACAACTTTGTGAATATAAAAACCATTTTATACATCTTTAGGATGAATGTTATGGTATGTGAATTATATATCAGTAAAATCATTATTTTAAAAAGTTTTGTGATTAGAATTCTTAAAACACCACGTAGATATTTGGCCAATATTTGCAAAAACAAACAACCTCCCCACCCCATAGTGTCCTATTTCTCTTCATGTCCTCAAACCACTGTTACATAGTGGGTATATAGTAAATGTTTTAAATAACTTGTCTCCTAGCTCTTTAGTCAGAAAAATCAATCTAGTTGCAACGCTAAGTGGCTGGGCAAGGGGGGCAAAAACAGAAATAATAAACTTGTAGGGGCGCCAGGGTGGCTCAGTCGATTAAGCATCTGCCTTCAGCTCAGATCATGATCCTGGGGTCCTGGGATCGAGCCCCCACATCAGGCTCTGCAGTCAGTGGGGAGTCTGCTTCTTGCTCTTTCTCTGCCATTCCCCCTGCTTGTGTTTTTTCTCTCTCCCTCTCAAATAAATAAAATCTTAAAAAAAAAAAAAAAAGAAACTTGTAAATAATCCTGGTGAGGTCTGGTGGCCTAGAGGTCTGGTGGCAGTGCTGATGGAGATATGGATACTTAAGATGAATTTAGGAAGAAGAATTTTGATATGGTGATTGAGTTGTAGGTTGTGTTAGTAGGAAAGAGAAACCAGGGTTCTGAGTATGGAACCCAGAAGAAAAAAACAACTTTTGTGGTAGTGGGGAGGGGTGCAAGGGTGAAGATGTTGAGTTCAGTCTTAGCTATGTTGAGCATTGAGGCATTTATGAATGAGCCAAGGCCAGCAGACTGTAGTATGTGTGAGACTGAAGGCAGGGACTGGGTTCAAGATACAGATTTGAGAGTCATCATTATATATAGGTGGTGGGTAAAGACAAGGAAATGGTTGAGATGAGCCAGGGAGAAGGGGGGCTAAGGCAGAGCCCTACAGATAAACACTGAAGGATTGGCAAGGAAGTAGAGACTAGGAAGGAGTAGCCAGAAAGGAAAGTGGAGAACCAGGAGAATGTACTGCAAAGGGATCATCTTTGAAGCAGCATCAAATGCTCCAAAGAGGTCAAATACTGTTAGAATAATAAATCTGAAATAAAATTTTAGAAATATTTGAAATACCTGGGGCACCTGGCTGGCTCAGTTGGTAGAGCATGTGACTCTTGATTTCAGGGTTGTAAGTTTGAGCCCCATGTTGGGTATAGAGATTACTTAAAAATAAAATCTTTTTTAAAAAAATTGAAATACCAAAAGCTCTACAACTTCTGTCCTTAGGCACGATGGCCACCCTAGGAACACTGAACTCTGATGCAAAGTTCAATGGGCCTGACCCCACTCCCAACAGAAAGGTCCTCACTTCTTCTTACTCCAAGCAAAGAAATATGTTTTCTTTAAGCAAGAAGGTGTTTTTCTGAAGGGAAGAAAGAAAGAGAGGGTGTTTCTTTTACTCACTAGTGGTGAGCTTACCCCAAGGTGCAATATCATACATCAATAAACAAGTTCCTCTCTACTCCCAGACAGGTGCTGCCATGGGGACATCCATGAAAGCTTAGATCTGCCATGGGATGGTGCTTGTGACATCGTGGCCCCATCCAGTTCTCCTTAGTTCTCTTCTCTCGTCCCCTGACCCCTACTCCAAACCCCAGGATGAGGTGAGTCACTGAACTCTGGGGATAAGTTGTAAACACAGCGTGGCAGAGGCCAGTGGTTTCCTCTCAGTACCTATTCTTTTCTTGTTTGGGTTGTTCAACCTTTCCTAGAGTTCCCTGAATGAACACTTTTTTTCCTAACCGATTCAAACGGAGTTTCTGTCACCTGTCATCAAAGGAGTTTTGATTAAATGCTCTGCTGTCCCACTTCAGGCTGTCATAAATGCCATACCACAGACTGGGTGGCTTACATGACAGAAATTTATTTTCTTACAGTTCTGGAGGCTTCCTGGAAGTTCAAGTTCAGGGTGCCACCAAGTCAGGTGAGAGCTCTCTTTCTGGCTTGCAGATGACCAGATTCTCACTGTGTACTCCATACAGAGGGTGTCTCCATACAGAGGGAAAGACAGTGTGATCTCTCTCTCTTCCTCTTCTTATAAGGTCAAAGTCCTATTGGAATAGGGCACCACCCTTATGACCTCATTTAATCTTCCTTACCTCCGAAAAATCCTATCTGCAGATACTGTTGCATCAGAGTGAGGGCTTTATATGAATTTGGCGGGGAAGCAATTCAGTCCATAGCATCTGTCTCCACTTGGCCTTGGAGAGCCAGGAGAAGGCCCTCCTATTCACCCAAAAGAACCAGATAACATCAGACTTGTTTGGCACACAGATGATAGTAGAAACTCAAGCACAGCTGTGCGGACGGCTCTAAAACAGAGATACGCTGTGCTTAGCTAGAAGACAAAACCCTCAGATTGGATTTCACAGCTTCCTGCCAGGAACAAGCAGCCACAATTTTCTCAGGTTGTAAAAGAACACTTTTAGGGTAAAAAGGTGCATGCATAGGAATGTTCATCCCGGTGTGGTTTGCCCTAGTGGAAGACGAAAATATCCTAAATTTCCATCAATAAGGAACTGAACATTAGGGTGTATGCATACCTTAGATCCCAGGCAGCCATTGAAAATCAAGTCAGAACTATTGTTAATTTTGTTACATATCGATGAGGGATAGAAGCAGAAAAATGTTCACCTTTAGCCCCAAAGGCTGTCCTATAGCCTGCATAGTTCTGATAAGGATAAAACATGTGCCGGTTGCTACATTCTTAAAAGGTCTCGTGACTGCCTGTGCATCTCACTGATAGTTAATATGAAACTGAATGAAAAGCACCAGTGGACCTCTAGATAGCTTTGGGATGTGGGTTGGTCACCAGAAAGACCATTTCAAGGTTTGTAACTTTGGGCCCAACTGACCTCCTATGAGGGAAAAGGAGCTGGAGACTGAGTTCAATCATATGACCATTGATTTAATCAATCATGCCTAGTAATGAAACCCTGATCAAAACTCTGGACATTGAGGGGTGCCTGGGTGGATGCCCCAAGCGTCTGACTCTTGATTTCAGCTCAGGTCATGATCTCAGAGTCCTGAGATCAAGCCCCGCCTTGGGCTCTGCGCTGGGTGTGGAGCCTGCTTAAGATTCTCTCTCTCCTTCTCCCTCTGTCCCTCCCCCCTTTGCCCTCTCTAAAAAAACACAAATAAACAAACAAAAAAACCCCACATTTTTTAAAAAAAGATTTTATTTATTTATTTGACAGAGAGAGACACAGTGAGAGGAAACACAAGCAGGGGGGAGTGGGAGAGCGAGAAGCAGGCTTCCTGCTGAGCAGGGAGACCGATGTGGGGCTCGAGCCAGAAACCCTAGGATCATGACCTGAGCCGAAGGCAGACGCTTAACGACTGAGCCACCCAGGCGCCCCAACAAACAAAAAAAACCAAAACAAACCTCTGGACACTGAATCTCAGTGGAGCTTCTGACACGTTGATATGCTAGGAGGGTACCACACCCTGACTCCATGGAGAGGGGACATGGGAGCTCAGCCTTCCTCTCAGACCTCACCCCACATATAGCCTTTATAATAGACTTTAATCATCAGTGTAGCACTTTCCTGAGTTCTGTGAGTTGTTCTAGCAAATTACTGAACCTGTGGGGATTATGGGAACCCCTTAATTTGTAGCCAGTTGGTCAGGAGTGCAGGTGGCCTGGGGACCCCTAAGTAAGGCTGACATCTAAAGTGAAGGCCGTCTTGTGGGAGTCTGAGCTTAAGCCTGTGGAGTCTGATACTAACTCCAGATAGTTAATGTCAGAATTGAATTCTGCACCCCCCCCCAAAAAAGAATTGAATTGCAGTTCACCCAGTTGGGGTAGGAACAGAAAAGGTACAAAGTTCATGAAGTCTGTAATATGGTTTAACAGACATAAGCACCGCCCCCAAATCGTTGACGGAAATATGGCAAAATGTTAACAATTGTGGGGCACCTGGGTGGCTCAATCAGTTAAACGTCTGCCTTCGGCTCAGATCATGATCCCACCGGGATCCTGGGATCGAACCCCAAGTCGGGCTCCCTGCCCAGTGGAAAACCTGCTTCTCCCTCTCTCTTTGCCCCTCCCCCCAGCTTGCGTGTGTGCTCTCTCTCTCGCTCACTCTTGCTCTATCTCAAATAAATAAATAAAATCTTTTTAAAAATGTTAACAATTGTTAAATGGGGATTAGGAAAAGTGTCACTATATCATTCTCTCTACTTTCTATATGTTCGAAATTTTCCAAATTAAAAAAAAAGTCAAAACTGGGGGGAAAAATCATGTCAATTTTTATTTATTGACACGAAAAGATGTCAGAAAATCTTAGTAGAAACAGAAGCAGGGATGCCTGGGTGGCTCAGTCAGTTAAGCATCTGCCTTCAGCTCAGGTCATGATCCCAGGGTCCTGGGATCAAGTCCCGCATCGGGCTCCATGCTCAAAGGGAGCCTGCTTTTCACTCTCCCTATGCTGCTCCCCCTGCTTGTGCTCTCTCTCTAATAAATAAATAAAATATTTTTTTAAAAAGCTTAAAAAAAAACCAGAAGCAGGTTGTGCTCAGCACGTGAAAATACCCATTGATATAAAATTATATCTCTATTTGTATACAGGCAAGAAGAAGGGTCTGCAAGGATATTCACCAAAATGTTAACAACGGTTTTTTCTGGTGATGGGATTTTGAGTAGTTTATAGTTTCTTATCACCACTTGATATATTCCATATTTCTTTATTTTTTGGCTACTCTTTCCATTAACATGTAAGCTCTGTGCAAATAGGGACTCTGTTTTGTTCACTGTCATATCCCCAGTGCTTTGAATGGTGCCTGGCAAATGGCAGGCTCACAATAATTATTTGTTGGATGCATTAATAATGATCATATAAATTGAATTTTCTTTATAATGATTATTTACATTTTTAACAAACATATTTTATCAAAAACAGCACAACTGGGGCGCCTGGCTGGCTCAGTTGGTAGAGCATGCAACTCTTAATCTCAGGGTCATGAGTTCAAGCCCCAAGTCAGGTCTGGAGCACACTTAAAAAAAAATAAAATTAAAAAATTAAAAAACAGGGACGCCTGGGTGGCTCAGTCAGCTGAGTGTCTGACTCGTGATTTCAGCTCAGGTCATGATCTCAGGGTCCTGAGATTGAGCCTCACATGGGGCTCCACTCACAGCAGGGAGTCTGCTTGAGATTCTCTCCCTATCCCGCTGCCCCTCCCCACCCCTCTAAAATAAATAATTATTTTTTAAAAATAATAAAAAAATTCAGGGCGCCTGGGGGGCTCAGTCGGTTAAGTTTCTGCCTTCAGCTCAGGTCATGATCCCAGGGTCTTGGGATCGAGCCCCGCATTGGGCTCCCTGCTCGGCGGGAAGCCTGCTTCTCCCTCTCCCACTCCCCCGCTTGTGTTCCCTCTCTTGCTGTCTCTTTCTCTCTGTCAATTAAATAAATAAATAAAATCTTTAAAAAATAAATAAATAAATAAAATAATTTAAAAATTTAAAAATTTAAAAAATCAAAAAACAACACAGCTGTTTGTTTTTTTTCCCCAAACGATGATACTATATAAACTCAAAGAAGTCATAACCATCAGGGACCAGTGTGGATTAAATCTTGGTGGCTATTTGCCAAGAAAAAGCTGCACAGCATGAGCCTCTCCTGGCCCTTCTCCTAACTACTCAACCCTTAAGACACATTTTCTAGACCAAATGCCTTCAGCTTCACAACTTGAGACAGCCGTAAACCCAGCATCGGACAAATCTCTTTTCCCTCAATTAAACCCACATTCAGGGCTCGCGTGCTGAGGATAGCATCTGCCTTTGGCTCTCCACTCAGAAGTGCCTTCAGTTCTGGCCAGCTTTTCACCCGATTTTACTCACAAAGCAAATTCAAGCTGGTGGAAGAGGCTGGGAGAGGGGGGTAGTGAATAGAAATCATGGATTTATTTTTTATTTTTTATTTTTTGAGATCATGAATTTCTGTGGAAAAATGAGAACCAATTAACTGTTCACAGTCAAGATGTTGTGAGGGACAGTTCTGATATACTGGGGTGGGAAAGCACTGAGCAGGTTTGAATTTTTCTCAACATTAACAAAGTGAGATTTGTTTTATTTAATTTATTATTATTATTATTATTATTATTATTTTATGCCTCGTATCCTGCAGTTCAGAGACCAAAAAAGGGAGATTTGTTTTAGCAAAGGAAATCCACTTTGCTCAGAGAACCCAGGGGCAATGGAGAAAAAAACATACACAGTTCAGGAAGGGTCCACCAAGCTCTCCCTGCATCCTGCTCTTCTATCTCCTGCAAAGTCTTCCTCCCTCTGTCGAGCTCTTCTCTTTGGAAGCCAGACATTGGGGTAAGGGGAGTAGCTTCCTCCCGACAAGATTAATTTTTATAAGACATATTATATCCACATTTATTGATACTTAGCCCAGTTGGTTTTTAAGCAATGCATTGGGACTGGTGCGATCCAAACTGTTGCCCAGCCAGGCTGAAAGGAGAATGCACTTCCCTCACAAATGCAGGAAGGCCGCAGTGGGCTATGGGAAGAGAAAAAGAACTCTCTTGTGGTGAAAAGAGGGCTGTCCTAAACTCAGGCCCCCTGGTGCCCCTTTTTTCTAGCCATGTGACTCTAACCAAGTTAACTGTTGTCCTAAGTTGGACTCTCCTTGCCAAAGAGGTCATGAGAGTTACCCACCATGCACAAGAAGGACCCAGTAAGATCATGTGAAAGTAAGATCATGTGAAAGGCGTAGTGTAAACAACTGTTAAAGTAATTAAACACCATTTTACAAATACGTGAAGTCAAACATTCACTTCTGGTCTTACTGAGAGACTTGGAAATCACAAGTTTTTACCCCAAACCAACAGGCTTTGCAAATACTGGAGGAATTGTGTATTTAATGAGCTGCCCAGGCAATAAGCAAGGCAGAGGCTTGGTTACCTCAACAGCCCAGCACCTGTAACCACTGTCACCCCTGTCATGCTACCTGCATCTCCCTGCTTCCCTGGGCTGACTAGCCGGCTTTTACTTCCTGAAGAACTTAGGTATTTAGATCCACTTCTGACTCTCACCCGCCCTGCCACTCTGCTTAATGGGCACTGAGCACATACCTGCTCTGGTTCCAAGTGGCTGGATCTAGGCTGCAGAGCCTCTTTCCATGAACAAACCTCAAGTCTTCATCATTGTCCTCCAGCCTTCTAGATCTCTCTCTACAGCCTCAGACATTCCAACTTCCTTCTTCCCCCAAGGCCTAAATAATTCACCTTCCAGGACGCCAACTTCGGCGGCTGATCCCTCTCTAGTTGTCACGGTCCGATCAACCCAGTTGCACACTAAAGTCACCTGGGGGAAACTTTAATTTTGGCCTTGGGTACCTCCTTAGACCAGTTAAGTCAGAAACCCTGGGGCTCAGTCTAGAGGTCCAATCGAGGCACTTTAAAGGTCCCAGGTGATTTTAATATGCAACTTGGTTAGCGGTCATGCCTTTGTTTTGCTACAGAAGGGTCTCAGCAGGGGGGCTACTGACATTTGGGACAGGACAATTCTTCTTTGTGTAGTTCTGACCCAAGTATTGTAGAATGTCACTAGCATACGCATCATGGTGACAACCAAAAATGCACTAAACATCCCCAAATACCCCCATTTGTGAGTCTCACCTCCTTTCTTTTTTGCACCCTCCGCAAAAGTGAAGGCCCTTCCCTTCCTGCCCCAAGCCTCAGTTGTCGGGTGACCAATTGTTATAGTTGGCTCAGGACTGAGGGGCTTCCCAGGACATGAGACTTTCAGTGCTGAAACTAGGAAAGTCCCAGTTAAACCATGATGCTTAGTCACCCTAGATTTTCTTCTGTCACCACCCATAAAGGATACCCATTGCTTTTTCTTCCCTTCCCAACCCCACCTCCCTCCATTCAAAGGTTGCTGACACAAACCAGGCCACCTGAGTTTCTCCTCCAGGATCTGCAATTGGAACTGGATGCTGGTCCCGATTTGGCTGGTGCTCAAAAAAAAAAATTAAATTTGGGAATTGTTGGTGGCCATTTTCTACCATGACAACTACTGTGGGCTGGGGGGAGGATGGGCAGTGCCGAGAGTCTGTCTGTAGCAACAGAGCAAACACGTGCCCAGAAAGAGCAGAGGGGAGGTAGAATCTTCTTGGCTTCCCCCACAGTGCTCAGGTGATGTTCAAACTTGAGACTGCACCAGCATCCATCACTAGAGAGCTCCTGAGAACACAGATTGTTGGGCTTCATAGCCAGAGTTTTGATTCAGTAGGTCTGAGTGTGGCCCAAAGATCTGTTTTTCTAAGGAGCTCCCAGGTGGTGTTGATGCTGCAAGTTAGGGGCTCCTAGAAGGAGGACCCCTGCTCTGGGCCAGAGTCCTCTCCTTTAAGAGTCCTTTGAGGGCCCAGCAGTCACGGCCCTGTCCTAGAGTCACAGGATTCTGATCTTTCCAATAAATTTTTTTCCTAAATAGCTTTATGGAGATATAATGCACATACCATACAATTCACCCCCTTAAAGTGTACAATTCAATGATTTTTAGTAGATTCGTAGATATGTACAAACATCACCAGTCAATTTTAGAACATTTCATCACCTCAGAAGAAATCCCAGGCCCTTTAGCTGCCACTTCTCTTCCCGCCTGCTTCTCTCCCCACCCCAGCTGTAAGCAACCACTCATCTACTTTCTCTATATAGTTGACCCTTGAGCAGTGTGGAGGTTAGGGACATTGACTCCCTGCACGGTTGAAAATCTGCAGTTAACTTTGATTCCCCAAACACCGAACTCCTAATAACCTACTGTTGATTGGAAGCCTTACCAATAACATAAACAGTTGATTAACACATATTTTGTGTGTTATGTATATTATACACACTCTCTTTTTATAACAAAGCTAGAGAAAAGAAAATGTTAATAAAAACATAAGGAAGAGAAAATACATTTGCAGTACTGTACTGCATTTATTGAAAAAAATCCGTGTACAAGTCTACTGTACATAGATCTCCCTGTTGTGCACATTCCATATGAAATGAATTACAGCATATGCAGCCTTTTGTGACTGGCTTCTTTCACTTAGCATAATGTTTTCAAGATTCATCCACACTGTAGCATGACTGATCAACTCTTTGTTTCATTTTTTTTTTTAAGATTTTATTTATTTATTTCAGAGAGAGAGAGAGAGCATGCGAAAGCATGAGCAGGAGGGAGGGGCAGAGGAAGAAGCAGATTCCCTGCTCAGCAGGGAGCCCGACACTGGGCTTGATCCCAGAATGCTGGGATCATGACCTGAGCCGAAGGCAGACGCTTAACCAACTGAGTCACCCGGGCGCCCCCAGCTCTTCATTTCTATTCAGATCCTTGCCCGTTTTTAATTGGATTATGGTCTTTTTATTATTGAGTTGTAACACCTCTTTGTGTATTCTGGATACAACTCCCTTAGCAAATACATGATTTGCAAATATTTTCTCCTGTTCTGTGAGTTGTATTTTCACTTTCTTGGTGGTGTCTGCTGAATGTTTGTGTCCCCTCAAAATTATGAAACCCAGTGTGTAATAGGATGTGGAACACTTGGAAGATGCTTAGGTCATGAAAGTGGAACTGTCATGAGTGGAGTTACGCTCTTATAAAACAGACCACAGAGCTCCCTGGTCTTTTCTGCCACGGGACACAATGAGAAGTCTGTGACCCAGAAGAGGGCCCTCACTTGACCACGGTGGCACCCTGATTTCAGACTTCCAGCCTCCAGAACTATGAGAAATAAAATTCTGTTGTCTGTAAGCTGCCCAGTCTATAGTATTTTGTTATAGTAGCTCAAACAGACTGAGATGGTGTTTTCTGAAGCACAAACATTTTTAGTTTTGATGGAAGTCCGATTGATCTATTTGTTGTTGTTGCTCATGCTTTTGGTGTCACATCTAGGAATCCTTTGCCACATCCAAGGTCATGGAGATTTACCCTTACATTGTCTTTTAAGAGTTTTATATTTTACATCCATTTTGAGTAAATTTTTATATATGGGGTGAGAGCTTCATTCTTTTGCTTGTGGATAACTAGTTTTTCTAGCACCATTTGTTGAAAAGGTCATTCTTTCCCCATTAAGTGGTCTTGCACCCTTGTTGAAAATCAGTTGGCCATAGATGGATGGGTTCATTTCTGGACTCTCAAGTCTATTCTATGGGTCTATAGCTCTATTCTTATGCCAATACCACATTGTGTTGATTGACATTGCTTTATTGTAAATTTTGAAACCGAGAAGTATGATCCTTCTGCTACTTCTTTTTTCAAGACTCTTTTGGCTATTCTGTGTCCCTTACTATTCAATATAAATTTTAGAATCAGCTTACTAATTTCTACAAAGAAGTCAGCTGGGACTTTGGTAGAAATTACACTGAATCAGTAGATCACTTTGGGAATATTCCTATCTTAAAAATTCATGTATATAATATCTTCTACACCACAATAGAATCATATTCATTTTACTGTTTAGATAATGGTTTTTTTTTTTCCAAGATAAGCCTTTACTATATGATCCAGCAATTTTATTTCTGGGTATATATCCAAAAGAACTGAAAGCAGGAAACTGCAAAGTTATTTGTACACCCATGTTCATAGCAGCATTATTCATAATAGCCAAGAGGTGAAAGCAATCCAAATGTCCATCAACAGATGAATGGATAAACAAAATGTGGTATATGTATATATACAAAGGAATGTGATTCTGCCTTAAAGAGGAATGAAATTCTGACAGATGCTACAACATGGATGAACCGCAAAGACATTAAGCTAAGTGAATTAATCCAGTCGCAAAAGATGAATACTGTATGATCCACTTATATGTCTAGGGTATTCAAATTCATAAAAACAACAAGTAGAATGATGGTTGCCTGGAGCTGGACAGAATGGGAAGTTGTTGTTCAATGGACATAGAGTTTCAGCTCTGCAAGATGAAAAGATTCTGGAGACTGGTTGCACAGTAATGTGAATATGCTTAATAGTTCTGTTCAGTACACTTAAAATGGTTAAGATGGTAAATTTTATGTAATGTGTTTTTTTACCACAACGAAAAGACAATTTAAAAATTAAAAAAAAAATTGAAAGGCCTTATGATTTGATCAAAGGAAGCAATTAGTGTCTAGATTCAGCTAGCGCTAAATACATTTCTTTGGTTTAATTTGTGGAAATGTTTATATAGTCAACTTTTAATTATCCTGTAGGGACTTCTCTGCCCCAAGAATCATCCTAGTCCCCAGGCCAACAATAAACAGAAACTGAGCCAGAGGAATAGACCATATGACTCTCAGTGTGTTTCTGTCATGCCAGGTGGGCCTTTCTGGGTCACCTCCTATTGTGTTCCAGGACTTAAGATGCATTCTAACATGTCACTCAGCATACATTAAGGATTAGGCTTTATTAGGTAAGGGGAGTTCTTACAAGGCTGGGTCAACAAGCAAAGAGAAAACAGGGGTTCCCCATCCTTCTATTACCCCACAGAGAGGTGTGCTGGGGTCAGGGTACTCTCCTGGATCCACAGAATAAGTCTATGTTCTGCTGAAGAGACATTGCCTCTCTGCTCTGTCTTGTTCTCACAGTGCTGATCTATCAGGAAGGAGTGAGTTGACAAATGTCTGACCGAACAAATGGCTGGAAATACCAGCTTTTGTAGCATTTGGTACACCATTCCCTTCCCTGGGTTCACATAACAAATGTTGAAAGGCTCAGCGCAATAATCTTCCCCTCATTACCTTTGTATCTCCCCTTGATAACAGGTTCACCATGCCCTCAATGTCTAGATATGCCATGGACGGAAGTACACGACAAAGCAAGATCAATCAGAATTTTTTAAAAAGATTTTATTTATTTATTTGAAAGAGAGAGAATGAAAGAGAGAGAGAGTACATGAGAGGGAGGAGGGTCAGAGGGAGAAGCAGACTCCCCACTAAGCAGGGAGCCCGATGCGGGACTTGATCCCAGGACTCCAGGATCATCACCTGAGCCGAAGGCAGTGGCTTAACCAACTGAGCCACCCAGGCGCCCTCAATCAGAACTTCTAACAAAAGAAGGGCCAGCAGCAACAGATCCTCCCATAAAGAAGAAACCACAAGGAAACTATTTCCCAAACAGCCCGAAAGTTCTTTCTCCCCCAGAAACAGCTGCCCACCCAATTCTTGGCAAATCTCCACCCTTGTCCCAAATATAAATAAGTGCATACACTTATCTAGGCTTGCTATGTGCCAGCAACTGATCCAAACATCTTGCTTATATTAACTCATTTAATCATCACACCAACCCTGTGTGTGATGATTAAAAATAGTGAGGTAAGCACTATTTTTATGCCCATTTTGTTTATTAAATTTAAAAAAATTGAGTATCATTGATGCACAACGTTCCATTAGTTTCAGGTGCACAACACAGTGATTTGACAAATTTATATATTATGCTAGGCTCACCACAAATGTAGCTATCATCTGTCACCATGGAACGCTATTACAGTTTCACTGACTATATTGCTTATGCTGTGCCTTTATGCCTGTTTTATATGTGAGGAAAGTAAGGCATATACAGGTAAATGAACTTGCTTATTGCCTCAGAGTCTGTGCTTTTAATCAACAAACTAAACCAGAATTAAGACATTGGGCTAAGTTCTGCAGGAATCTTAAGCATGCATCATCCTAGGACCTGAGCAGTCTGACATTGGACTCCTGGGAGAGGAGCACCAATGAATGTGGCGGGAAATGGGGGCATATCCTGGAATCGAGCTGTGTGGGATGGGAGAACTTGGAGAACATTGGTGAGTGTAGAAGAGCAAAATAAATTTTAGGGAGTACAGTTGGGAGGGCGTTTTCTGGTGAAAAATACCGACATGACAAAGGTGAAACAGCAGAGTATTGTAAAGTTCTTTGGATTCTTTTGAAATAGCTTTCTTGAGGTATAATTGACATACAATACACTACACATGTTTAAAGTGTAGAACTTGACAATTTTTAACGTATGCATATGCCTGTGAAACCACCGCCATGGTCAGGATAATGAAAATAAACATCATCACCAACAGTTTCCTTGTGCACTTTTAAAAACCCTCCCTCTCTGCACCTCCCTCCAAACTCTCCCTCTGGTAGCCCAGGATCTGCTTTCTGTAACTTTAGATTATTTTACATTTTCTACAATTTTATAAAAATAGATTGTACCATATTTACTCTTTTATTTTTTTTTTGGTCTGGTTTCTTTTACTTTGTATAATTATTTGAGATTCATCACGTTGTTGTGTATCAATGGTTTATTCCTCTGATAGGGGACTTATATCTGCAATAGGTAAAGAACTTATAACTCACTCATAAAAGACAAATAATCCAATTAAAAAATGAGCAAAGGATCTGAGCAGACGTATCTCCAAAGAAGATATACAAATACACATGGAAAGATACTCAATAACATTAGGGGGGCTATAATGAAAAAGTCAGGGGCCCCTGGGTGGCTCTGTCCATTAAGTGTCAGACTCTTGATCTCAGCTCGGGTCTCAATCACACAGTAGTGAGTTCAAACCCCGAGTTGGGTTCCATGCTGGGCATGAAGCCTACTTTAAAAAAGAAAAAGTCAGATAATAACAAGTGTTGGAGAGTATATAGAGAAATTATAACCCACAAACAACTACTGGTAGGAATGTAAAATGGTGCAACCGCTTTGGAAAATAGTCTTGAGATTCCTCAAAAGTCATGCCATTTGACCCAACAATTCCATTTCTAGGTATATACCCAAGAGAAATGAAAACAAATGAGCTCACAACTTATACGTGAATGTTTATAGCAGGAGTATTCACAATAGCCAATATGTGGAAACAACCCAAATACCTTCCATCTGATGAATGGATAAACAAAATATGGTATAATCCATAAGGTTGAATATTATTCAGTCATAAAAAGGAATGAAGTACTGACACGCTATGGCGTGGGTGAATCTTGACCTTATGCTAAGTGAAAGAAGCCAGACACACTCACACAAAAAAACACATACTGCATGATTCCATTTTAATATGAAATGTTCAGAAATGGCAAATGTATAGAGACAGGAAGTAGATTAGTGGTTGCCTAAAGGCTGGCGGTGAGAACTGGGGGAAATTGAAGGCAATTGCTAAAGAGAACAGGGTTTCTTTGTGATGTGATGAAAATGTTCTCAAATTGACTGTGGTAATGGTTGTGCAACACGGAATATATAAAAAACCATTGACTCGCACACTTTGCACGGGTGAATTTTATTGTATGTGAATTATATCTCACTAAGGCTGTTACAAAAAATAATTTATTTCTTTTTATTGATGAGTAGTACTCCATTGTGTGAATATACTTCAGTTTGTTTATCCATTTAACTGTTGATGGACATTTGATTTGTTTCCATTTTTGGCTATTAACAATAAAGTTGCCATGAACATTCCTATACAAGTCTTTGTATGGAATATGCTTTCTCTTCCCCTAGGTAAATGCACAGATGTGGAATGGTTAGATCATATGGTAGGGTGTATGTAACTTTTTAAAGAAACTACCAAACGGTTTTCTACAGTGTCTGTACTCTTACTTTCCCACCAGCAGTTTATGAGTTCTGGTTCTTCCATATCCTTGTCAACTCTTGGTATGATCGGTCTTTTATTTTATTTTTTTAAGATTTTATGTATTTGTTTCAGAGAGAAAGAGCAAGAGCGAGTGGGGAGGAACAGAAGGAGAGAGAATCCCAAGCAGGCTCCATGCCCAGCGTGCAGCCCAACACAGGGGATAGAACTCACAACCCTGAGATCACCACCCGAGCAGAAATCAAGAGTCAGACACTCAATAGACGGAGCCACCCAGGCGCCCCATATGATCTGTCTTTTTTCTATCCTCCCCCACCATATGATCTGTCTTTTAAGTCAGACATCCTAATATGTATGTAGCAATATCTCATTGTGATTTTAATTTGCATTTCCTTAATGACTAAGGATGTTTCAGCATCTTCTCGTGTGCTTATTTGTCATTCATGTATTTTCTTCTTTTTTTAAAAATTTTTAAGTAATCTCTACACCCAACATGGGGCTCAAACTCACAACCCAGATATCAAGAGTCACATGCTCTACCGACTGAGCCAGCCAGGGCCCCCTCATCTATATATTTTCTTTGGTGAAATGTCTGTTCATCTCTTTTGTCCACTTAAAAAAAATTGAATTGTCTGTTTCATTATTGAGTTTTCAAAGGTTTTCATATACTCTGGACACAAGTTCTCTATCAGGTATGTGTTTTGCAAATATTTTTTCCCAGTCTATGATTTGTCTTTTCATTCTTCTCACAGTGTCTTTTCAAGAACAGAAGGGGTTTTTGTTTTTTGTCTTTTTAGTTTATTTTTAGAGCAGAAGTTTTAATTTTGATAAAGTCCAATTTACCAAATTTTTCTTTTATAGATTGTGCCATATCTACAAAATCTTTGTTTAATCAGAAGTCACAAAGTTCTTCTCCTATGTTTTCTTCTAGTAGTTTTATAGTTTTAGATTTTATATTTGGGTCTAAGATCTAGTTTGACTTAATTTTTGTGTATGGTATGAAGTATGGATTGAAGTTCATTTTTTGCATATGAATATGCAATTGTTCCAAACTCATTCATTGAAACCACTATCCTTTCTCTACTGAGTTGCCTTTAAATCTTTTTCAAAAATCAATTTTTGTCATCATATACATATTTTTTTTCTCTATTCACTTCCATGATCTATCTTGAGGTCCATTGCACACGCTCTTAATTACTATCGTTTTCTAAGAAGTCTTGTTATGTTAACTCTCTAGGAATGTTAGCTCTCCAACTTTGTTATTCTCTTTCCAAGTTGTTTCGGCCATTCTAGATCTTTTTCATTTTCAAATGAATTTTAGTTTGTCAATTCCTACATTTTTTTTTTCATATGGAGAAGAGACAGAAATACAGCTTGTTAATGAAAAACGCAGGGGTCTGAGGTCAGTCTGCTTCGGCTCAGGACCCAGCTTTATCTCTTCATAGCCGTCTGACTTTGGGCAAGTTACCTAACTTCTCTGCAACTCCATTTCTCATTCATAAAACTGAGATAATAACATTAACAGTCTCATGGGGCTGTAATGGGGCTTAAGTGAAACAATGCATATAATGCTGAGGGCCTGGAAAAACAGACAGTGGGCAGGCCATATATGACAATAGAACTCTGACGCACAGCCTCTGCCGCAACTCATCTAGGAAGCCAAGTCACAGCCTCTGCAGCAATTGGCCCAGAACAGTCAGGACTTGACCAAGTCAAGTATCAACTTGAGTATCAGCTTCTCTAATTTTTTCTCTGGCTTCCAGCTCAGACCAAGCAGAGAAAGCCAAATATGCTCCCCAAGCCAATCACATAAGATGCCCCATTTCTAGTCCACCCTCCTCCAGCTTTCCTATGCCAAGAACCTCCCATCAGGGCACACCTGAAGCCTTCCCCTTCGTCACTATAAAGCTTTTCCTCTCCTCTGCCTGCCTTTGCATCTCTACCTAATGCAAATGATGGTAGCTGACTCCCTGGCTATGGCAAAGCTTTGAATAAGTAGCTTCAGTTTCTTCTCATTCGGGGGATCTTCACTTATTTCCACAGCGCTTAACATGGTGTTTTTGGAGTTTCATGGGTGCCCAATAAATTTTATACCGAGTGGCAGAATTGTTTTGTCAAATGAAATTTTACACGGAATCCCAATGTATAAAACAGATAAAAGTGGCTTTCAATAATTTATCTAAGTCAGTCGGTACTAACAATGGGATTTTCATGCTGATCTCCATAATATTAAAAGGGGATAATGAGAGACAGTTGTAGACACGGTATTTTAAAAAATCCTGATTCACGGGTGCCTGGGTGGCTCAGTCAGTTAAGCGTCTGACTTCAGCTCACGTCATGATCCTAGGGTCCTGGGATGGAGCTCAGCAGGGAGTCTGCTTCTCTCTCTCCCTCTCTGCCCCTTCCCCTTGCTTGCATGAGCTAGCACATGCTCTCTCTCTCAAATAAATAAAATCTTAAAAAAAAATCCTGATTCACACCATAAAAGTGGCAAATGCTAACAGTTTTTTTTTCTTTTAAGCAGATCACCTTACCATCAAATATTTGCAGAACCCCCAAAACACCTCTTCAAAGCTCTGGGGCTCTCAAGAGTATGGAGTAAAAACTGCAGGTGTGAAGTCAGGGTTCAGGGTTTTGATTTAAGTGGTAGGGATGCTTTCAACCCTCTGGGTAACATAGGGTAAGTCACTTGACCTTTGTCTGAGTTTGGTTTCTTCCCCTGCAAATTGAGGAGGCTGAACTAAGCCGGAGCTCAAAAGTTAGTGTGCATCACCACCAGTGTGTAGTGAAAGGGGACTACGGTATGTGTGCCTGTTTAAAAATGCAAGTTTCTGGTCTACCTAGTGGCTGTAACTCAGTAAGTCTGGGGTGGCGCCCCGGAATCTACTTTAAAGCACCCAGATGATTTGGATGCTGGTGATCCATGCGCGCAACTCCAGAGACCCAGGGAGTGATTGGTCTTTTAGGTGCCCCCTGGCTCCTCTGTGTGGTGTTCAGGTGGAGTTGGTGAAGTCTCAGGGATGGAACAAGCAAGAGGAGAGGAAAAGTGGAGGGGAAAATCACTCAACAGTCAGAGAAAATGTTTATGGGGAGTGTTTTAAAAAGCCCATGGTATCAATATTCCCTTTTTGAAAGCCCCCACGACTCTGGTCCAGAAAGAGTTGGATTCCTGGCTTTGGTCTTCGAGCTCTTGTGAAGACAATGCACATTTTATTCTCCACTAGCCCACAGAACAAAGCACTCCCACTAACTTCCCAAACTATGCCCGGGATTTGAATACACCAGAGATGAATGGCAACATGCAAAATGCCTCCCTGCCCTCCCGCTCCACGGTTTCCCCATGGGTCACTTGGGGTAGGAGAAGACAAAGGAGGATTTGGACAGTCTGGGGTCTGGTTCTCAGAACCAGATTAAACTCTTGGCCACTCCTCAGCCCCGTGGTGCCGAAGTCACTCAAACCCGCAGTTGACACCCCAGCTCAGCGAGGCCATACCACCCTCTTGCGGCAGAAAGCGGGACTCGGCCCGGCAAGGAGAACAAACTCCAGGGGCGGGAACAACCCACAAAGACGCAAGGTTCTCCAGTTCCGAGGTTGGGTAAGAGAAGGAGAAAAATAAGATACCACCAGAGAGACACTCTCCATTGTCTCTTTCTCCTTTACCTTTCCCTTCTGCATCCCCAAACCAGTCCTCCCACTTATCCTTGCCCTCTATTAATAACTTTTTTTGTATGCCTTGCTGTTTACAGGGTGTTTTCACAAATACCCTCTCATGTGATCCATTCTCACTCCCTTTTCCCATCACTTCTCATCCCCTTAGAGAACAAGAAAGAAAAACTGAAAAAAACAACAACAACAAAAAAACGACCTATGTAAATGCCTTTCTTGCATTTTGCATAAGGGTAGCCCTGACCACACCCTTATTCTTGGGTTGCAGGACTTTGGAGCTGTGTTCATGACCTTGACCCCTGTAGGAGCCCATTAACTTTGTTCTGCTTTGTGGTCCCAAACAGAGCCTTAAACTTGCCAGGGCTTGATCACTAGGAAAAAAGAAAGCAAATCATGGGACTAAAGCAGCACTGGCCTGGATAAACAATTATTTTTTTGTTTAACGTTTTTATATGTTAAAGAAAAGAAGATAGTAGGAAGGGAGAAATGAAGGGGGGGAAATCGGTGGGGGAGACGAACCATGAGAGACTATGGACTCTGAGAAACAAACTGGGGTTCTAGAGGGGACGGGGATGGGGGGATGGGTTAGCCTGGTGATGGGTATTAAAGAGGGCATGTATTGAATGGAGCACTGGGTGTTATACGCAAACAATGAATCATGGAACACTACATCAAAAACTAATGATGTAATGTATGGTGATTAACATAACATAAAAAAAGAAAAAAATTAATCATTTATAATAAGAATAGAAAAATGCACAAGACATAAATGTACAGTTCTATTCATTTTAACAAATTGAGCATACTGTGTAACCTGCATCTAGATCAAGAAACAGAACATGACCAGCACTCCCTAATGCCCTCCTCATAACCCCATCCAGTCCCAACTCACCCCCAAGGTAACTGCTATTCTGCTTTAAACACCAAAGATTAATTTTGTTTGCTTTTGGATTTCATATAAATGGAATCAAACAATAAGTACTCATAAGTATATGACCTGTGCTGAGCATTGCGAAATTAATCTGTGTGGTTGCACATGGTTCATCTTCTGCTGTGTTATACCATTGTAGAAATATACCACAATTTATCCCTTTTATTGATGGTAGACATTTAGGGTATTTCCAGTTTGGGGCTATTATAAGAATGCGTCTATGAATATTCTTGTCCATAGCTTTTAGGAAATGTATGTACACATTTGGATTGGCTTTATAACTGGGAGTGGAATTGTTGGGTCATAGGATTGCTTTAACTGATACGGCCAAACAGATGTCCACAGGGTTGTACTAATTTACACTCCCATCAGCAATGTGTGAGTTTCCATTGCTTCGTATTCTTGACACTGTCGGGATATTGTTTTTCATTTTAGTCATCCTGGTGGGTGGATAATGATGTTATTACCTTGTAGTTTTCATTTCCATTTTCATGTTGACTAATGAAGTTGAGCACCTTTTCAACAGCTTGTCAGCCATTTGGTTTGGGTATTTTCTTTTGTCAAGTACCCAGTTAGAACTTTTTTTTTTTAAGATTTTATTTATTCATTTGAGACACAGAGATACAGAGAGAGAGAGAGATAGCATGAGCAGTGGGAGAGGCAGAGGGAGAGGAAGAAGCAGACTCCCCGCTGAGTCAGGAGCCCGATGCGGGACTCGATCCCAGGACTCTGGGATCATGACCTGAGCCGAAGGCAGACGCTTAACCATCTGAGCCACGCAGGCGCCCCCCCAGTTAAAACTTTAAAGCAAACAACTTAAAGCCTACATTACCTCCACCAGGAATGATAAGAGCATTGTTAAGTATTCAATTTAATCCCAAATAAGCATGTTCTATTCAAGGCTACACTGAGAAATATTCCTTATACTTGTATTTACATGGTGTTGTTTGGTTAATACAAGTACTGTGAGAAGTAGAAGGAGGATGTTATGCTTGTTTTATAGAAGGGGAAACCACCTCCGGGAAATTGTAACATGCCCCCAAATAAGCAGCAAAACCAAGCTGTTCCAGCAAGATTTTGCTGTTTGCTGGCTGTGTTCATTCCACTACAGTGGTTCTCAAACCTGTTTAATCTCCCCATGTTTTGTAACAAATATTTGGTATCACCCACTCTTTACTACAATGAAATTAAATCTATAGATAATTTCCAAAGATAATATGTTGCCCCTACAGTATAAAGGAGAAATAAAAGAACTATCATTTGGGCGCCTGGGTGGCTCAGTCAGTTAAGCATCTGCCTTCGGCTCAGGTCATGATCCTGGAGTGCCGGGATCGAGTCCCGCATCGGGCTCCCTGCTTGGCATGGAGTCTGCTTCTCCCTCTGACCCTCCCTCCTCTCGTGCTTTCTCTCTTTCACTCTCTGAAATAAATAAGTAAAATCTTAAAAAAGAACTGTGAGTTATAACAATTACTATAATTACAAATAAAATAATAATAAGTGCCCAGGACAACTATACTAGAACACATAATGAAATAATTGATGCTTACCCTAAAAACAGACTCACTTTAAATTCAAACAGCCACAAATAAGACAAATACAGGCGGTCATCCTGACAACCCTGACCCTTCAATCACTGCTCCTGACATGATTTTCCAAATTGACAAACAACTTTAGGTAAAATTCTGAACAAAATAAAGTACAACCATCCTTAACTTATACAGTAGTTTATTCCTGAGAAAGTCACTGTATTTCTAAACCATGTAAAAAATATTTTGTGTTTATGTACAAAAGAAATTAGGTTTTAGGCCCAGATGATGAATATCTGAGGATACATTTAAAAATTGGACCGCATGCAGGACAATTCTTCATTTGGGGGATTACCACGCTTGTTACGGGACAACTTAGCAGTCTTGGCTCATGTCCTCCGCATGCAATAGTGTTCCTCAATCATCGAGACAACCCAAAACTCCTTGGGGCAGTACCGCTCCTACCGAGAACACAACACTCCATGCTCTGTATAGCAAAGTCCCTGCCTAAGGCGACCAAAAAGCTGGGCTGGGGACAGGGAAAGACCTGGGTTCAGCACTCAGCCAGACTTACTCCGTGAGACCTTGAGCAAGTCACTTAACGTCTCTGAGCTCAGTGTCTCCAGTTAGGAGGTTGGCTTCCGTATCCTGGAGCAGCCTGAGGGTGTTGTGACATTTCTCTGCACCTGTTGTATGGAGAGAGCCTCTATCCCTTACACTCCTGGTCTACGTCCATCCTGCCCGGCCCCACGCTGGCAGCACTTCACAAGGTTGACCTGTTACTCCTACACATAGTGCTTTTGATAGCCCCAGTCCCTGTTGATAAATATGTTCAGCAGTAGATCGTATGGAAGATATTAGCATGAATTCTCAGAAAAGAAGTATCAAAATACCTATCTGTTGCCTGGGTAGAACATATTCCTTAAGGCCTTAGCTATTTAAAAAATACACTATTTGACATGTTCCCAAGTCTGAATGGATTGCCACATCATAGCCCAAATCTTGGTAGATATAACACCTTCCCATTGGAATCCCAACTGCAGGCCTTGCTAACACATGCCTTTTTTTAAATTGGTGATAATTGACTGCCTGAAAAAATAGAAATCAAATTAGTACGATCACAGTGGATTCAAAAGTATTAATAGAGCCTAGATTCAAAGGCACAGGGGTGCGGAATGTGAGCACCACATGATCATATATAAACTATACTATAGTTTTTTTAGTTAATCACATGAACTTATACAAATATAAAATTAACATGTGTTGGAGATTTTATTCAACTTGTTGATTAATGAAGGGACCAATAAGATGTTAAAAGCATTTCAAATGAGAATCTGACGCACTGGACAAAGATGTCAAAAGCATTTCAAATGAGAATTTGATGCACTGGACAATGCATTTTTACAGTTCTTTGAACAGAAACCATTTGTATTACTATGGACAAGAAGCATTTGTATGGCTATCAATTTTCCACAATTTAACTTCTGTCCCTACAGGTGGTAAAACAACCTGGTATCAGTTTCCTATTGCTGCTGTAACAAATCAGCACAAACGTAGTAGCTTCAAATAACACACACTAATTATCTTACAGTTAGCTGGAGTATCTTACAGTTGTAGGTCAGAAGTCTAAAATGGGTTTCACTTGGCTAAACTCAAGATGTCCTCACCGCTGTGTTCCTTCTGGAGGCTCTAGGGGAAATCATTTCTTTGCTTTTTCCACCTTTTAGAGGCCAGCTCCATTCCTTGGCACATGGTCACCTCCTTCCATCTTCAAAGTCAATCCTAATGGGGCGCCTGGTTGGCTCAGTCATTAAGCGTCTGCCTTTGGCACAAGTCATGATCCCAGGGTCCTGGGATCGAGCCCCGCATCGGACTCCCCGCTCAGCGGGAAGCCTGCTTCTCCCTCTCCCATTCCCCCTGCTTGTGTTCCCTCTCTCGCTGTATCTCTCTCTGTCAAATAAATAAATAAAATCTTAAAAAAAACACACACAACACAAAGTCAATACTAATTAATGGTCAGTTGAGGCTTTTTCACTGCAGCACCCCAGGTTCTTGATTTCATTGTCACGTCTCCTCTGACTCTCACCTCCTACTTCCCTCTTTCACTTATATGGATCTTCCTATTATATTGGGCTCACCTGGATAATCCAGGATAATCTCTCATCTCTAGATCTACCAGTGGTGCAAACTCCTAGAGAATCAGATAATCCCCTAAGAGGCTGAGAGGCTACACCCTGCAGTCCCCTGAAAAGACACCAATAATCTCTTTTGCCCTATTTCCAGTCTCAGACAATTTTTCCTGATGACGCCAAGGTTTATAACAAGGGTAACTATGCAAAACACAAGGTCAGGCAGTCCTGTGACCACAGTCCCTGAGCAGGGAAGCAGCTGCCCCTTTAATTGGGTCATGGTCACTGTCCCTGCCCAACCAACTTGGCTCATTTCCCTTGGTCTCTGCTAGCATTTGAGTTTTCCAAACCTGGTTACTGATTGATCAAATTCCCTTTCCTCCACCCTGGAAGGATGAGAACAGAGCAGAAACATTTAGTCTACAAAATGGGCAAAAGGAGACAACAAGGGGAAATAGGCATATGGTGGGGCACCAGACAAAGCCAAGCCTTATGATTTTATGTCGACCTGGCATTGTCCCAGGGTTAGGGCAGGGAGTGGGGACAAAAAAGAGTGGAGGAGGTATCTCTCCACACTGCCCTCTTCCTCCCCTCCACTTGGCTTTCATGGAATAAGGGGGAGCCAAGACTTCCCTTGTCACAAGTCCAAGTTGGCTTCAGGCTATTAACTAAATAGCCACAGTATTATGGGAAGTAGCTGGCCACTCTTGATCAATACAACAATTTTCAGACTGCTCCTGCTCAAAGTCCTGTTTAACACTACATTTTCACATGGCTTAGTTTCTCATCTCATCTCTCCTAAGCAAATCCTCTTAAATAAATGGCAATTAACCAAGACAGAATGAGGACCAGGCTAACAGAGGCCAGAAGGTCCCTTCAGTCAAAGCCAAAGTAACTCATTCCTTCCCCTAGTAAACACTGACTTAGCCTCTGCTGAATGCAAGGCACCAGGTTAAGTTCTGATGGAGATATAAATAAGTCCTGCCTTCAAGGAGTTCCAGTCTAGGGGTGGTGAGATAAGGGCGAAGTTGCATGTCCAAAAGCAAAGAAGAGGGAGAAGAGAGTTCCAGATGGAATAGCAGTAGAGGAAATGCAAAAATGTGGACACAGAGGATATGTTCTTGGCTGAGAACTTCAGAGAGAAAGAAGTTCAATGTATTAGCTCAAGCTCAGGACAAATGGCACAATGTCATGCAGATGAGACTGGGGAAGGGGAGGAGGACCAGATTAATATGTGCCTTCAATCTTGGGTTGAGTCCTTTGTTCCCTAGGTATTTACTTAGCACTCTAATGCACCCAATACCGAGTCAAGCATTGCTAACACAAACAAAAATGAGTAAGAAATGGCTCTACCTTCAATAAACCACAGTCTAGGGATATGCAAATAAATGCTTTCAGTAGTGTGCAACTCAGTGTTGAAAGAGATGTGCTTAAGTGCTGAGCCAGAGGCCCACAGAGTCTGCTCACAGGAACAGGGGAGAGGAAGGAGGGCCACTCGGAAGGTTTTGCAAAGGAGCCCTATAATTAGTAATTCTGCCTGGGTAGCAAGTAGAAGACAAGAGAAATTATAGAATGACCAGGCATAGTCTACATGGAGGGTCTATGACTATAGACGTTCCGAAGGCACAAAACTCATCACATCCAGTCTGATTGGGTCCTTGATGGCTTGGTTTCCATTGCATCAAGACAATCTGAGGCTAAATTTATACCCTGTACAAATTCACTTCCCTTCTGCTCCATTCACTTGCCTCCGGCATTGCATGCCTTGGACTAGATCTACCAGTGGTGCAAACTCCGCCCTACAGCTCTGCCATTTCGCCCAGGATTTGGTTTCTCCCAGCTTTTGACCTTGGACTCACTGTCTGGCTGCAGTTCTTTAAGTTGCTGAGTCTATGAAAGGCCTTCGGGTCACATCAACTGCCTCTACCAGTTACTCAGTAACTAACTCGCAAACCCTGAGATTCCCAGTCAGGCGAGAAGGAAGAGCCTACAGGCACTCTGCATTTGCTCTGCTTGGCTAACTTGGCATTGTAAAGAAAGTTTCTCCTTCCAGAGGTGAATTCCAGCCTTTACAGCTAGTAGAGCCAACAGTTCTGAGCCTGTAAGTGTCATTACCATCCTCCCCCAAAGCTGTCCAAATCCACAGTGTCTTCTCCCCACCCTCCCAACTACACCAAAGACCCTGCAGTTTCATGGCATCCTGCTGTCGCTGCATAATTTTTCAACCCTCCAGGTCCCATGCTTTTTGCATAATGAAAATCATAAAATGATTTCTGTGTTCCTGCCCTACTGGGAATTTCTTTCTTTCTTTTTTTTTTTTTTAAAGATTTTATTTATTTATTTGACAGGGAGAGACATAGCAAGAGAGGGAACACAAGCAGGGGGAGTGGGAGAGGGAGAAGCAGGCTTCCCGCGGAGCAGGGAGCCCGATGTGGGGCTCGATCCCAGGACCCTGGGATCATGACCTGAGCCGAAGGCAGACGCTTAATGACTGAGCCACCCAGGCGCCCCCCTACTGGGAATTTCTGAAAGGGCTTGTGCCCCTCATGTAGCCAGAAACACGGTGCACAGAATCCACTCTGCTAGATTCCTCATGGGACCACTTAAAATAAAAAAGACCCTGGCAGACATTGGCCAATGGCCACTTTGGCTAAGGCAAGGGTGAGTGAGCCTCTCTTTCATGGAATTCTGCTTCCTGGCTCTGGATTTGACCTGTGTGCAAATTTCCGGGAAGTACTGAACATCATGATGCTATTAACCAGCATGGCTGCTGAAGGAGGTGGCTTTACAGAAATGGTGGCCCTGAGGTTGGGACAGAGAAGTAGGCTGGCTAACTGTCTACACCTCCCCACTAGTCTGGCCAAGTCCAGAACCTGGCTGGGGCCTGTCCACAGCAAGAAGACCCATGGGGACAACTCGAACTATGTGTGCATGACTGTAGAGGTAAGTGTTGTTTATGGTGTACGTGGGGCTTGCTGTATGCTCCTCCCTAAATAACCTGTCAGTTCCAATCCTATTAATACCTTCCTCTTTTTCTTCATGCCTCATTATTTATCTGTAGGAATTTGTCCATGGTTCCAGCCACAAAATTTTCTAGGTAGTGAGCCACCTTAACGAATGGGGCCAGTCCAGTGGGCCCAGATCTAATACATTCTGGTCTTGGTGAATGTCGATACCAGATGTGCTCTCCTGGGGATGAGAGGTACAAAAGGGGTTTGGTCCACGTGAGACCCCATGACAGCTGGTCACGGAACTCATAAAGCCACTGACATTTTTATCATGCATTTGTCATAATGATACTGGTACTGTTTCAAGATGCCAAAGTAGTGCCCTGAGACCTCAGGTGGCAGCCCCTCCTTGGCTACCTGCTGATTTTTAAGCCTCGTAGTTAGGTGCACGACCACCTCTACCCTCACCCCCTGAATCCCCAGTCTCATCCCACTTCCTGAAACCTGCTTTCATCTGACTCATCCCACCACTGGCCAAACACATGAGGAGTAAACAACTCACGGGACAGTGACTGTCTGTGTCGTCACCCTTATGCCTACTGGGCTCCTATTTATATAAAACGTCCAGCACAAGAGAGCGCAGTGAGCAGGCTCTTTATAAAGAGTATTTATTTCCATTATCATTATGCTATGTGATGACCCTTAAATATAGTTTTAAAATTCCAGGATCATCTTTCTTCTAATTGTCAGTTGAACATCTCCCCTTTAATGTCTTGCCCTGACTTCAAGTTCAACATGATTAAAACTGAACACATTCCTTCCAAATCAGGGTTTTCCTTCCTACTTCTCTATTTCTCTTACCATTCTCTCAGTCTTTGGGATTAAAAACCCTGAGAGCCCTCCCTCCAAATCCTCACTAACAACCGTCCCTCATATTTTATCAGTTACCTGATACTTCAGATGCTTTTCAAATGCTTCCCTAACCCAGCAGTTCTCAACCCTGGTTGTACATTAGAATTATTAGAGGAACAGTCTTAAAATACAGACGTGGGTCATGTCTGGGGCCATCTCCTTCATACAGTTGTGCAGATCATTTAGTGCAAAGGGTGAGTGGGTGGTCAATCCAATTCATGTTCTGCTTGTTAAGCCATTGGCCCTGGCATGGAGCTACATCTGATGGCAGAAAGGGAAGCCTTTTGAACTCACACAAAGGCACTGTATGGACCAAGAAAGCCCTTTGAACTCACACAAAGGCACTGTGCAGGCCAAGAAGGCCCAGGCCATCCTGCTGAAATTCTGATTCAGCCAACCTCGGGATCTATACTTAAAAGGATTCCCATGAGATAGAAAAACTTTACCCCTAAATAGCTGCATTCATTTCTCTCTCTTTTTCACGTTATTATTGTTAGACATATTACTTCTGTGTGTGTTATAGACCCAACGATACATTCTTATAATTATTACTTTTAAAGGAGCTTGAGAAGGAGAACAAGTATGTATTTACAGAGTTTATTATATTCACCTTCTGATATATCCTTCCTGTTTCTTGCTATTTCTTCCTATGGATTTGAATTACCGTCTGGTGTCATGTCCTTACTTCAGCACAGCTCTGCTCCCACCTGCCTACTTTGTGCTATTATTGTCAAATAGATTACATTTTTTTCATGTTATAGGCCCAACAATGTATTTTTATACGTCTTATTTTATGTCATTGCTTTTTTAGAAAAAAGAAATATAACTCAATACCATAAAATTCAGCCTTTGATGACTTTTGATGGCTAGTGCTTGTTGGTCATTTGTCTATCTTCTGTCTATTCAGGGCCTTTGCCCGTTTTTAAATTGGGTCATTAGTCTTTTGACTGGTGAGTTGCAGGAGTTGTTTAAATATTTTATGTATAAGTCCTCTATCAGATATGTGATTTGCAAATATTTTCTCTCGTTCTGGTACACTGTCTTTTCACTTTCTTGATGGTGTCCTTTAAAGCACAAAAGGTTTTAATTTTATCTATTCTTTTTTTTTTTTTTAAAGATTTTATTTATTTGACAGAGAGAGATACACAGCGAGAAAGAGAACACAAGCAGGGGGAGTGGGAGGGGGAGAAGCAGGCTTCCCGCAGACCAGGGAGCCCGATGCGGGGCTCGATCCCAGGACCCCGGGATCATGACCTGAGCCGAAGGCAGACGCTTAACGACTGAGCCAACCAGGCGCCACCTAATTTTATCTATTCTTAATATAAGTAAATTTATCTAGTTTTTTTTTGTTGTTGCTTTTGTTTTTAGAGAGGGAAGGGGGGAAGGCCAGAGGAAGAGGGAGAGAGAAAATCTTAAGCAAGCTCCACACCCAGCGCAGAACCTGATGCGGGGCTCAATCTCACAACCCTGAGATCATGACCTGAGCTGAAATCAAGAGTCAGAGGCTTAACTGCCTGAGCCACCCAGACACCCCTAAATTTATCTAGTTTTAATAATTTATCTACTTTTTTTCTTATTGCTTGCACTTCTGGTGTCATATTTAAGAAATCATTGGCTAGTCTAAGCTCATGAAAATTTACCCCTGTGTTTTCTTAAAAAAGTTTCATAATTTTACCCCTTATATTTGGGTCTTTGATCCATTTTGAGTTAATTTTTGTATGTGGTGTGAGGTTGGGTCCAACTTTATTCTTTTGCACGTACATATATAATTGTCTCAGCACCATTTGTTGAAAAGACTATTTTTTTCCTCATTGAATGGTCTTAGCACTTGTATTAATTTCCTAGCATTGTTGTAACCAGTTATCACTGAGGGGCTTTAAACAACGGACATTTTTTCTCTCACAGTTTAGGTGACCAGATATCAAGGTATCAGTAGGGTTGATAGCTCCAGAGGCTTTGAGGGGAACACCATCCTGGCTTCTGGTGGCCTGCTGGCTATCCTTAGTGTTCTTTGGCTTATAGATGCATCACTCCAATCTCTGCCTCCATAGTTACATTGCATTCTCCCTGTGTATCCATATCTCTGTGTGTCCTTTCTTCTTATAAGGACACTAGTCTTTGGATTTAGGACCCATCCCTATCCAGTATGGTATCATCTTAACTTAAAAGGCCCTATTTCCAAATAAAACCACGTTCTGGTGAGCAGGGAGCCCAATACACATGAGGCTCTGGGTGGACATGAATTTTTGAGGGGACACTATTCAATCCAGTACAGTACACCCGCTGGTTGCCCAAGTTCACATCCATCCCATGTGCAAAATCCATTCACTCCATCCCAAGACTTCCAAAAGTCTTAACCCATCCAGCAACCTGTAAGTCCCAAATGTCCTCTAAATATCAACTCAAAAAGCCCCATTCATCATCTAAATTATCTAAACAAGGGGCACCTGGGTGGCTCAGTCAGTTAAGCGTCTGCCCTCTGCTCGGCCATGATCCCAGAGTTCCGGGATCGAGCCCCGCATAGGGCTCCCTGCTCAGCGGGAAGCCTGCTTCTCCCTCTCCCGATCCTCCTGCTTGTGCTCTCTCTCTCTTTCTCTGTCCAATAAATAAATAAATAAAATCTTTAAAAAATAAAAATAAATTATCTAAACAAGTATGGGTGAGGCTCTGAATATGGTCCACTCTGGGGCACAATCCCTCTCAGTCCACAAACCTGTAAAACCTAGAAAATACGCTATTTGCTTCCAAAATGCAATGGTGCAACAGGCGTAGAAGAAAATTTCCTTTCTGAAAGGGAGAAAAATGGAAAGGACAAAAGGGATATTGACCTAAAGCAAGTTTGCAACCCCACAGGGCAAATTCCATTAAGTTTCCAAACTGAATCCTCTGTGACTCGATGCTCTGCCCTCTGGGTTCACCAGGGTGAGCCCGTCCTCTCTGGCCTCTTCCTCCATAGCCCTGCCCTCTGATTCATTCTTCCCCCATCATCTCATCCCTGTCCCTTTCAGCTCAGGCTGGCAGTGTTTCTGCTGGTGTAAAATTTTCAAAAAACTTGTCAGTCTTCTGTAATGTGGAGAAGATCCATACCATTAGACCCCATTGTTCACCATGGAGTCTTCTTGGAAAACCCATCTCTATTCCTTGGCTTCATCTGAGATGGTTGATCAGCTTTGTAAGTCACATGACTAATCTCTTTAGCAAATGGTTGTCTAGGTACTGTTGGTGTTTCTTCTAGAGCATGTTCTCTCATCTTTTGCAACATGGATGGACTAAATCATCAAGCTCTGGTTCCTTTTTGTTAATGGTTCCTTTTTCAACTTATCTCTTTCCTTTTGCATTTTACTCAAAGCAACAAGAAGAAACCAGGCCGCACCTTGGATATGTAGATTAGTGCTTTTCATTAAATTTGGGAAGTTTTCACTCATTATTTCTTTGGCTATTTTTTATTTTTTTTGTCTCTCCTCTTCTGGTACTGCCATTAAGCATTTGTTGGTGCACTTAATGACATCCTACATTTCTCTGAGGTTCTATTCATTTTTATTCACTCTTTTTTCTCTTTGTTCTTACAATTGCATAATCTCTATTGATCTATCTGCAAGTTCACTGATTCTTACTTCTGACAGATCAAATCTACTGTTGAGTCCCTCTTGTGAATTTTTCATTTTGGTTATTGTTCTTTTCAACTCCTGAATTTCCATTGATTCTTACGATTTCTATCTCTATTAATATTATCTATTTGATGAGACATTGTCATCATATCTTTCTTTAAATGTAAGCATGGTTTTCGCTAGCTTTTTTTTTTTTAAGATTTTTATTTATTTATTTATTCACGTGAGAGAGAGAGCAAGAGCATGAGCAGGGGGAGGGTCAGAGGAAGGAGGAGAAGCAGGCTCCCCGCTGAGCAGGGAGCCCAATACAAGGCTAGATCCCAGGACCCTGGGATCATGACCTGAGCCGAAGGCAGACGCTTAACCAACTGAACCACCCAGGCGTCCCTTTCTCTAGCTTTTTGAATATATTTATAATAAATGCTTTGGAGTTTTCGTTGGCTAAGGGCATCATCTGATCCCCTCATGGCAGTTTCTATTACCTGCTTTTTCCCCTGCTTGGTTTTTCTTTTTTTTTTTTGCATGTCTCATATTTTTTTTATTGAGAAGTAGACATTTGAGATAATATATTGTAGCAACTATAGAGGCTGATTTCCCACTCAAAATGTTGTGCTATTGTTATTTGCTTTGTCATTTGTTTATTTGTTTAATGACTTGGCTGAACTAATTTTACAGTCTATTTTCCTTATGGTGTGCAGCCTTTGATGTCTCTGCTCAGATATTTACCCCTTGTTTTTATCTTTTAGCCTGGCTACTTACAGGTCACTCTGGGTGGCATAACGTACTTATTGGTCACAGGTTGTACTTAAGGTTCCTTAGCCAGTTTCATTTTTACATTTTATTGTTGGGTGTGTGTTTGGCTTGGAGGCTATAGTCACAGTTCAGGTAGGTTTTTTTGTCTTTGTTTTTGTTTTCCCCATGTCTGTTCAGGGCCTCGTAGCTTGGATGTGCCCTCTCTGGTCACTCCTGAGAAGCTGCAGCCTTGGGCATGCCCACATGTCAGGCATGTCCTGACTGCCAGGAATGAGTGGTTTTGCTTTGAAGTCTGATTTCCTAGGAGTTGCCCCTGGTTAGAGTAGCTTATTGCTCAGTCATCATTTGGTCAGAGATTGGGCTTAAGCCCCTTGTGCCATGAGGGCCCCTGTGTGAACAGGCCTGTGTATAGCATGAGGAACAATTACAAGTCTACCCCATGCCCTGCTCTGCTTGCCCATGAGTGAGTACAGCCAGGCAACTGTACATAACCTTCCTCATCCCTAGAATTGAGTATACTTTCAAGAGAGTCCTTCTTGGCTTTCTCTTTCCCCAGTTCCCTATTAAATTTTTGATTGCTCTGCCATTTTGTTGTTATCATGGAGCTGCCAGCCTCTTTGTATTTGCTTTACATCAAGATCTCTGTTGTTTTCCATAACACCTTTAGGCAGAGTTCTCCAGGCTCTGATCCAATAAAATTGGAGTCTCAACCAGAGCTCTAAAGCTCTTTACCTTATAAAGATAAAGGTTGAAAGGATTGCCTTTCCTTCTGGACAGAACCCCTGTGCCTCTGCATCAGAGCTGGGGGTGGGACCCATTTTTCCTAGAGCGACACCCTGCTTTGAGAGAGAGGAGAGAGGGGGATGGCAGCCCCTGATCTTCTCTACTTTTTCTTCCCAGCACAGGACCCCCACTCTACAAACTGGCTTGAGGGAGGAGCGGAGTGATGGGGCTCCAGTATTCTCAGCTTGCCATGCCTATAATAGAGTTTCTGCAGCTGAAGACTAGGGGCAGGAGAAACCTCGGCCATCTGCCTTTCCCAGGATGAAACTGTAGCCAGATTGGAAGCTGGGAGGAATCTTCTTGCTGAGAATAGAGCTCTTGGGTTGAACTTCCATAACAAAGGCAGGAGGAGGGGGGCCGCAGAGAAGGGCCAAGGGAATGGCTCATGGCTCAAATGCCTAAAATTTAGGCATTTCTTCCTAAGATTTAAGTTTTCTTGTCTATTATTTCTCCACTTGCTCTATGCCCTTAGAACAATTTCCAAGGATTTTAAATTATTGTGTTGTGTTTTGTTTTATAGTTTTTACCAGTTAAGTTCTTGTTTTGCTGGGGAGAAAGTCCACCTAGCTCCTTATTCTGCCATTCTGGAAGTCCCACCCTCTATGTACTATATTTAGAACAGTGCCCATCATGGTAAGTACTCAACAAATGATGATAACTGTGTTCTACTTTTGTTTCTCCCCATTTATCCTTCAAGATTTAGTGGTTTCCATCTCCTCAGTGACGCCTTCCTCAGGCACATAGTTCATGACAGCCAACCTGCCTCCAAAACCAGTAACACATGTGCTGCTTTGCCCACTCACTTACCTTCTATGCATGGGTGCTGTCTCCTTGGCTGGGCCATGAGATGATCTTCTGCTTTTTTATATTCCCAACACATCTGATACTCAGCCAATATTTGTTAAATGATATGTAACACAGGGTACCGTATTAATAATAGAGGAATAGTTTGTACCTGACACTATATAAATAATCCCATTGACACATCCACTCAATAGGCTATTTTTTAAAATAAGTTTTTTTTTTTTAAGATTTTATTTATTTATTTGAGAGAGAGAGTGAGAGAGAGAAAGAGCACAAGAGCGGGGAGCGGGAGAGGAAGAAGCAGACTCCCTGCCGAGCAGGGAGCCCAATGCGGGACTCGATCCCGGGACTCCAGGATCATGACCTGAGCCGAAGGCAGTCGCTTAACCAACTGAGCCACCCAGGCGCCCTAAAATAAGTTTTTATCATAATTAACATATGATACAATTCATCCATTTAAAGTGTCCAAGTTGGGTTGGGGTGCCTGGCTGGCTCAGTCAGTGGAGCATGTGACTCTTGATCTTGGAGTCATGAGTTCCAGTTATTACTTTAAAAAAAATAAGGAAAGTGTCCAAGTCAGTGGTTTTTAGTATAATCACAGAGTTTTGCAACCATCATCACAATTTTAGAACATTTTCATCACCCCCATTAACAGTCATTCCCTGTTTTCCCCCAAGCTCCCATCCCTGGGTAAATGTACTTTTTATCTCCATGGATTTGACTATTCTAGACATTTCATACAAATGGAGTCATACAATATGTGATCCTTTGTGATTGCCTTCTTTCACTTAACATAAGGCATTCAATGAAGCCAAATTGCAGCACATTTCAGTACTTCATTTCTTTTAATTGCTGAATAATATTTCACTGAATGGATATACCACATTTTGCTTATCTGCTCATCAGTTGATGGACACTTGGGTTGTTTCTACTTTTTGGCTATTCTGAATAATGCTGCTATGAACATGCATGTACAAGTGTTTGTGTGGACATGTTTTCATTTCTCTTGGGCATATACCTAGGAGTGGAACTGCTGGGGCATATGGTAACTCTATCTTCAAACTTTGGAGGAACTGCCAAACTGTTTTCCAAAGCAACTGCACCAGTTTACATTCCCAACAGCAGTATATGAAGGTTCCAACTTCTCTATATCTTCCCCAACACATATTGTCTTTTTGATACCATCATCCCAGTGAATGTGAAATGAGATCTCATGGTTTTGATTTGTATTTCCTTGACAGCTACCAATATGGAGCATCTTTTCATGTGCTTATTGGCCATTTGTATGTCTTCTTTGAAGAAATGTTTATTCAAATCCTTTGCCCATATATAAATTGAGTTATTTGTCTTTTTATTACTTAAGAGTACTTTATATATTCTAGGGGTGCCGGGGTGGCTCGGTCATTAAGCGTCTGCCTTTGGCTCAGGTCATGATCCCAGGGTCCTGGGATCGAGCCCCGCATTGGGCTCCCTGCTCGGCGGGAAGCCTGCTTCTCCCTCTCCCACTCCCCCTGCTTGTGTTCCCTCTCTCGCTGTGTCTCTCCCTGTCAAATAAATAAATAAAATCTTTTTAAAAAAAGAGTACTTTATATATTCTAGATACAAGTCCCTTATCATATATATGATTTGTGGAAAATTTCTCTCCCATTCTTGGGTTATCTTTTCACTTTCTTGATGATATCTTTTTTTGTTGTTAAGATTTATTTATTTATTTGAGAGAGGGAGAGAGCGTGGGGAGGGGCAGAGCAAGAGGGAGAGGGAAAGAGAGAATCTCCAGCAGACTCCCTGCTGCGCACGGAGCCTGAACGGGGGCTCAATCCCACGACCCTGAGATCATGACCTGAGCCGAATCAGTCAGAGGCTTAACCGACTGAGCCACCCAGGTGCCCCTTGATGATGTCTTCTGAAACACAGAACTTTTTTTATTTTGAAGATCTCTAATTTATCCATTTTTTTCTCTTTGCTGCTTGTTGCTATTGTTTATCCTTAGAAAGTATGGACGTGAGGATTGTCCAGAGAAAGAAAAATACTTATGATGGGTGTGCTAATTTGTTGATACATGATATCTACCCAATTCAAATACATTTTAGCAGAAAGGGAATTTATTGGTCATAAACTCTGGGAAAGGTCGAACCACTAAACCATAGGATGGCCAAGGTCATGGTTCAACCTTAGAAAGAACTAGATCCAGAATCTTCAATAACACCAGGGCTCTCCAGCTCTCCTCTCACTTATTTTAGTTACATGGCCAGAAACGCCATCCCTGGCAGCTTCCGAGTTTTACATTTTACAATTCTGACTCCGGAGAAGGGGGTGTTCACATGTTTGGTGTGTCCATACTCCTAATAGGAGCACATCTACTGCTTGCCCCTAGCCCCTCACCTCACATGCCAACCCCCCTCCCCAGCCACACATCTTATATGAAAAGCTATTTTCTGGAAAGATGATGAGACATAATGGGGATCACTGGTGATAAGGGTGGAGGGAGAGGCTGTTACTTTTTATTTTATCCCTTTTATCATATGGAATTACTTTTATTTTTTAAATTTTAAAATAAAACAAACCTTTAATGTTTAGAAGGAAAAAAATGTGTATAGGAGAAAAGATGGGGGAGAAATCGGGGCGCCTGGGTGGCTCAGTCATTAAGCGTCTGCCTTCGGCTCAGGTCATGGTCCCAGGGTCCTGGGATCGAGCCCCACATTGGGCTCCCTGCTCCGTGGGAAGCCTGCTTCTCCCTCTCCCACTCCCACTGCTTGTGTTCCCTCTCGCTGTCTCTCTCTCTGTCAAATAAATAAATAAATAAAATCTTAAAAAAAAAAAAAAAGATGGGGGAGAAATCTTCCAAATGCTAGCAGGAGACAGATGCATTAAGAAGATGGTCACATATGATTGTTTTCTTTTTTTCAATTTTTTTCCAAATTTTTTTTGTAAGGTGATTATATAATTTGATACCAAAGATAATCTTAAAAAAAAAAACAGAGCCAGAAAAAAGCTGAAGAAACCCCTCAGGGATGCTTCTGAAAAGCAAAAATTAAACGAATACATAATCTCCTCTCAGATTAATTATTTTGGGTAAAATCTGGATTTCGGTATCTCAGTTTTGCTTAAATCTGAGCTGACCCAGAGCCACTCTGCCCTTTTGGTGCTGGTGGTTGTGACTTGGCTGCTCAGTGTGTGAGTCAAAGAACTGAGCAAAGAACCTTCCCTGTAAGCTACGTAAGCCCAAATCCAGTTCCGGGGTAAGAAGCTGGAAGGGAGTGGTAAGGGTTTAGAAGGCTAGAGATGATGGTAAAGCTCCTTTATTATAAGAGAAGTGGAGATAGGAACGACGTCGGCTTGTCTGCTTCAGTTTTGTTGCCAGACAAGGTCTGCCTAGATTCACTCAGCTATGAGAATTTACTCAGCCACAGACAGATGCAGGGATGACCTTGGAATGTGCTTCGCTGGTTAGCAGATTTCCTTTGGCCTCAACCCTAGCCTGCCCCTCTCTCCTTCTTTCTTTTCAGTGACACCTCCTTTTTTTTTAAAAGATTTTATTTATTTATTCATGAGAGACAGAGACAGAGAGAGGGAGAGGGAAAAGCAGGCTCCCAAGGAGCAGGGAGCCCGATGTGGGACTTGATCCCAGGACCCTGGGATCATGACCTGAGCCAAAGGCAGACGCTTAACCATCTGAGCCACCCAGGCGCCCCAGTGACACCTCCTTTTATATAGTCTCCACAAGGAGGTGCCTGGGTGGCTCAGTCAGTTAAGCCTCTGACTCCTGATTTCGGCTCAGGTCATGGTCTCAGGGTTGTGGGGAGGAGCCCCGCAGGGAGCCCCGTCCTCAGCAGGGAGTCTGCTTGAGCTTCTCTCCTTGCCCCTCTGCCCCTCCATACGTGTGTGTGCACGCTCTCTCTCTTGCTCGCTCTCTCTCTCTAAAATAAATAAATAAATCTTTCTATGGTCTCCACAAGTCTTTCTGATGGGACCTAACACAGGTGTCTCGGGCTTCTCCCCTCCCACAGATTTGCCATGGCTGTTACTGTGTCGTCCACCAAATCAGCATCAGGGAGCAGAAAGGACAAGATGACTGAACAGAAGATGACTAAGGTGGCCACATTTCTAAGCAGCAAGTTTAGGCGCGGACCTGGCAGAGTCAGGCAGCATAAATGAGGGACTGGAAGGAGGCTGGTTCTTTCCCTTCTCTCTGGCTCCAAGACTCAGCCCCCAGCTGTGGGAGGGAAGGGAGAGGGACCGTGCCTGAGGTAGTACTGGTTTTCCAATGTTATTTCAGAATTCCGAACTTACGAGAGACTTTAACCTTGCATACGCTATTTGTTCATTCACATTATTACTTGAGCATGGCCATTATGTTTTACACATCAGTGCAGACCCCTCCCTCGTTTTCCTATACTTGCATGTCAACACCTGTAGAGGCCAGCAAAAACCACAGCATCTGACCCCTTAAGGATAATCCAGAGCTGGGTCTAGCCCTTCCCACCCTTCCCTTCAAAGAATCAAGCTGACTTCCAAGTTGAGGGAACTCGGTTGGTTCCTGCTCACAGGGACATTCTCAACCTTGCTGTGGGGAGTGTGGTGGGACAAGGTGAGTGGCAGAAAGTACTGGCCTGGGACCCAAACCCAGAGTGGGAAACTACTGGACTAGAAAGTTGCCCCTTCTTCTTCTTCTTCTAATATTTTATTTATTTCACAGAGAGAGAGGGAGAGCACACGGAGGCAGAGGGAGAGGGAGAAGCAGGCTCACCCCTGGGCAAGGAGCCCGATGGCTATGGGACTCAATCCGGGGACCCTGGGATCATGACCTGAGCTGAAGGCAGGTGCTTAACCAACTGAGCCACCCAGGCGCCCTGAAAGTTGCTCCTTTTTAACATAGATCTGGAAGCTGCTGAAACTCAACTGGTCTCTTTGTATTAATTCAAGTGTGGTTTTACTTTATAAATTGTGGTTCCTTTCTCTGGTCTTGTTTTAAGCTCAGGCCCTGATGCCCTGGGGCTAGAGGTTGGATTGCAGGAGATTCCATAAGGGGCATAGGAATGGTGTGCGGAGGGGGCGCAGGGCAGGCAAATCTGAGTTCTCAGAGAGTGCAACGATTCTGCATCCCAGCATCAGGCAGTACGACCTATACGGAGCCAGGGACATCTAAGGCTGGGCCAGGATGTAAGGCGGAAGAGAGAAGATCACAGAATCAACAAAATAATATTGTGAAATGCAGGGAGGTTGGCAAATGCAATGGGGCAGATTTTGTTCTGGGTATTAAAACTGCAGAGCTGGGGACGCCTGGGTGGCTCAGTCGGTTAAGCGTCTGCCTTCAGCTCAGGTCATGATCCCAGGGTCCTGGGATCGAGTCCCGCATCGGGCTCCCTGCTCCGTGGGGAGCCTGCTTCTCCCTCTGCCTCTGCCTCTCTCTCTCTATCTCTCATGAATAAATAAATAAAATCTTTAAAAAAAAAAACTGCAGAGCTGATTATGAATAGGATGGCACTATTGGCTCGGGGGAAGGCTTGATTGGCCAGGCTATCCTGGTGAGCTCTGACCTCACCAGTACCCAGCCTCCTCTAGGTAATTGGAGGGGCCAAAAAAGGGCACTTTCTTTTTTTTTTTTTTTTTAAAGATTTTATTTATTTATTTGACAGAGAGAGACACAGTGAGAGAGGGAATACAAGCAGGGGGAATGGGGGAGGGAGAAGCAGGCTTCCCGCGGAGCAGGGAGCCCGATGCGGGGCTCGATCCCAGGACCCTGGGATCATGACCTGAGCCGAAGGCAGACGCTTAACGACTGAGCCACCCAGGTGCCCCAAAAGGGCACTTTCTTAAGGACAAAAATACCTCCCATCATAGGTCTGATGGTGAAACAACTTTGTTCCTTTAATGGGATTGTTTCTGCCCAACTGGATCCAGTGTTCCTGCTAAAATGCAAATATATATTTGGAGCAGTGGCAGGGGGGATGGGAAGGTAATAAGTCTTAGCAACTATCAGCACTTTAGCAGCAATTTGTTTAGGGACAAAGAAAAATTTCCTAAGAGGACAAGGTACATAATTGGATGATGAGGGTTTTTGTTGTTAGAGGTGGCGGTAGTTGGTTGTTTTGATTGGGGGAGGTGGTGCAGGGGAGAGGACAGGCTGAAGGAGGGCTCAGAGCCAAAGCTGTGCTGAGAAAGGCAAGAGGCAGTCTGAGGTATCATAGTCCTTGCCCTCAAAAGATATATAATCCAGGCACTAGGATTGAGACAAGATAAACTGCTGACATCTAGCTTCTCAAAGTAGTCATTGGAAATGGAAGGAAGAGCCAGGATATATTAGAGAGTAGAGTCACACAGAAAGGGCTCACAGAGGTGGGGGATCCATTCGCCTTCCCACTGGGCAGAAAGCACTTGCTAAAGGAAAGAGTTGTACACAGAAGGTTGAAATCAGCACGAAAAATGTCTTGGGCCAGACTCTGTATTGCTAAGGAGGACCTCCTACCCCAGCTGCCAAGCCCTACACAGGCCACATCTCCAGGGAAATGCCAGGGGTCCACTTCCATCCCAAGAACCAATCTGATATCTACTTGTGCTTCATCCCACAGGCCGCAGGGTGTCCTGATCTATCAAGAGGCCAGCACTCTGTGAATGGTCGAGCACTCCCCCTTCATCTAACCAACTAACCACTGCCAACTAACTACCACTTTGGAAGAGGGCCTTGGAGTCTCTGGGGAGTCAGTCGTGCTCAGCTTTATGTCCCACTGTGCTGTGGCCCCTGGCACCCTGGGCAAGGGCTCTCTCCTGCACACCCCAAAATAGCACCTGGCCTCATTACCACGTGCCAACTTGCTTATAAATTAGACCCTTCAGGCTTTATAATTCCCCAAGCCATAAAACCTCAGAGCTTTAAAGGCCCTCAGAAAATATCAAGGCCAATCCCCCCAGGAAGCCTCAATGCCACCGTCTTACAAAAGAAGAAACAGAAGCACAGAGAGATCAAGGAGCGTGCCCAAGTCACACAGCTACTTAGTGGCAGATGCGGAGTAGAACCCACTCAATGTTCCTTCCTCTAGAACTTAGCCTCTGCCCCTTATTATTTCTGGCAGAAGATAGAAAGATAATATTTATGGCCCTAGGAAAGTGTCGCTCTTGGATTGCATTCTGATTTTTTCCTCTCAAGACTCATTGAAAGCTATATAAAAAATTTCCCCACTGGATTTTAGTTTTTTTAAAAAAGAACAAATCTGAAGGAAAAATAGCAAATCTGGTATCCTAATGAGATAATGAATGCACAAGTACTTTGAAAGAGGTACAGCACTTCAGTGCTTTTCAAATATAAGGTATTATTATGCTCTTGAAAGAAATGCATAGGCCTCACTGGTGTGGGGGTGGGGCCTGCTAGAGATGGTGACTCACGCGCTGCGGGAAGGAGTTTTCTCCAGAAAGCTGACTCATTTCTTGGTTGTCCTAAGCTGAGGGAGCCAAACTTCTTGGGGTTATTTCCTACCTCGGTAAGGAGCTGGCGATGGGTTTTTTTCTGGGTTCTGGGTGGGGTTCTTTCTAGGACTGCAGGAAGGGCTGCCTTCAGTGTAGGGGCGGCTCATCTGTCTCAGGATGGCCCAGGCCAACTGTGGTTACTGCAGTTAACTGTGGTTAGCTGTCAGCATGACCAGCCTTTGGGTTCCACCTTTAAAAGAGCCCTCCCGTGCTTCCCTCTACTGGTGCTGCAGACAAGGGGTCATCAGGCAATTACCAGAGGTGAAGAAGTATAAAGAAAACGAAGTATAAAAAGAAGCATCCTAGATCTGGCTACAGCATGGTGACCTCGCATAAGGGATGAATTCCTAAGAAAAGGTGAACCTTGTTAGTGATCACAACACACAATCAGGGGTGATGGCACTCCAGTCAGTACTTGTCTGGATCTGTCTGGCTGCTATAACAAAATACCGGAGACTGGGTAGCTTATAAACAACAGATATTGATTTCTGTTGAAAGTCCAAGATCAAGGCGCCCAGCAGATTCGATGTCTGGTGAGAATCTGATTCCTGGTTCCTAGATGGCTGTTTTCTTCCTGTGTTATCATATGGCTGAAGAGAGGAGCTAGTTCTCTGGGGTCTCTTTTGTGGGGTTCTGCCCTCATGACCTAATCACTTCCCAAAGGCCCCACCTCCTAATACCATCACATTGGGCATTAGGTTTCCCCATATGAGTTTGGAGGGGGACACAAATATTCAGACTATAGCAATACTTTTATGTTGCAAGATGACTGAAAAATCCATTTTAATATGAATTAAGCAAAACAAATGAATTTATTGATTCACGTAACTGAACTGTGTAAGGACAGGGCTGATTTCAGGCACTATTGGATCTTGGGGCTCAAACAATGTCATCAGGACCTAGTCTCACCCGATCACTCAGCTCTGCCTCCCTTCAGTGTTACCTCTCGGTGGCAGCAGGTCACTTGTAATGCTGGGGGTCCCAGCCAAAGACAGAGGGAATCTCTTTCCCTCATGTTCCTCTCTGCTGCCAAATTCCAGGATTCATTCTGATTGGACCAAGTTGGAGCAAATATCTATCCCCAGGTTCTGATTGGCTAGAACAGAGACAGCCGCTCCAAGGTTTTGCACAAGAATGAACCTCTCTCTTATATATTCAGACTGAGAGGGAAGGTAGGGTTTCCCAAAGGAAATCTAGAATGCTGGTAGCAGTAGAGGGGGATGGATGCTGGGCTTGGAAAAATAATGGGTGGGGAGTCAGTTCTACTCATTTAGGTGTTTGAAACAGTTTCTCCCCCGAAATCAGAGTGACTGAATTTCAGACTCATGAGATTCTGTCTGAACTCTATCATCTTTGATTTCTGGGTGGCTTGAATGGAGGGCATACAAAATAAATGTTTTCATAAATGTATAATATCTACAGCATGAAGTGTAGATATTGGGCTGGGTATCCCTCCCAAGAATATTTACATTTTAGTAAGCAATTCAATGCCTTAATCTAAAATGAGATTAGATTAGGATTAGATTAAAGAAAGGATTCAGGTAAACTGGTAAGGGTGAGAAGTAGGGGAAGAGAAGCTTAATGGAGCCGCTGGAATGACAAAAGAAATGGACAGTGCTCTATCCCTATATGGGTGTAAGACTGCTCCTGGTAGGAAATGTTCCCAACCCTCTTGTTTGCATTGCAGTCCGTAGTCCCAGTCCCAATTCCACAGAATCATGCTCCTTCTGAGGTCACCGCTGGATTGATAAGTCACCTCCCTGACCAGACCTTTTCTACAAAGGCCAGTTTTACTCCAGATGTGCTGATGAGATTCCCCTGGTCTACATCTTCTACTCTACAGTTGCAGTTTTGACCTCTTACATATGATCCAGTTCCAGACATCCTTTTAAAAAATTTTTTTAGAAAGACTTCATTTATTTGAGATAGAGAGAGCAAGAGAGAACACAAGTGGGGGAGGGGCAGAAGGAGAGGGAGAAACAGGCTCTCTCCACCGAGCAGGGAGCCCGATGCAGGCCCCCAAGATCATGACCTGAGCTGAAAGCAGATGCTTAACCGACTGAGCCACCCAGGCGGCCCTCCAGTCCCAGACATCCTATACACAGAACATCTCCAAGGCACCCAGGGCTCCAAATCCCAAACCTTGTTTGTTTCCCACTCACACAACCTGAGCTCTTCTCCCTGTCTTCTGAACCCCTCCACAATCAGCCCCAAACGTCTTCCTTACTCCTCCTCAATACAATCTGTTCCAGGTTTCGAAGTCCCGCTGCTTCTCTGGCTCTTCCTCCCTGAAAAAGGCACACACAATCTCACCTCTTCACCTTTGCCCATGATGCTCTTCCCCGATGCCTTACCGAGTTCTGCATGTTGTTACCTCCATGCACTGTGATCTAGAAGGATGATAATGCCAGTGGAAGTTGAGTATGATCAGAATTTTTCACTGGATTCTGACAGACCTTCAGCGAGTGCAGAAGAACCTGAAGCTTCTCCACTCGTTTGCTGGTTGGTAATCTTCCTGCTGAAAACAAAACGAAACAAAACCAAAAAACCTGCCAGAATCTTCTAGGGCCTTTTGCCAACTTACATGTCCACCAGGATCATCTTTTTACCATTCCTATAGTATGTTGGATTTTTTAGATTCCCCTGTAACATGTTTCTGTCCTGTTAGCCTTACCTCTCGCTAATCTAACCCCCATTAACAACATGCTCCTAATGACTTTGAATCATTTGTCACTGGCTGCTCATTGGCTGTATCACTCTAGCAGCACAAAATCTCTCTCTCTTTCTTTCCCCGTGTCCTCCCTTCCTAACGGGGTTTAGTTCTAGCCCTGAGACTGTAATCTTACATGCCTACTAAGGCCAGGGAGGTAATGCAATATTTGAAGCTGACTGACTATATATAATTAGGGGTGGTGGAGACCATGGCTAATTGGAGAAGATAAGGCAAAGCTAAAGACATTTGATTTCAAAATTTTTAACACTGGGACAAAGGAAATTCACCTATTGTTCAAAGAGACCAGTATGCAAACCATTGTTTGGGCTTGTCCTGAAGTTTTTCTGTTTTGCAGGACTCTTCCTGGGCAGTACATTTCCTCCTCGCCTGGTGGAGTTTGAATGTATTGCTTAAATCTCTCGCAGAAAACGGTAGCAATTAGAAATGGAGACTCAAGGGACACCTGGGTGGTTCAGTCGGTTAAGTGTCTGCCTTCGGCTCAGGTCGTGATCCCAGGGTCCTGGGATCGAGTCCTGCATCAGGCTCCTTGCTCAGTGGGGAGTCTGCTTCTCCCTCTGCCTGCTGGTTCCCCTGCTTGTGCTCTCTCTCTCTCTCTCTGACAAACAAATAAATAAAATCTTAAAAAAAAAAGAAAAGAAAAGAAATGGAGACTCAGGAGGGGGGTTATGCAAATATTAAAATATCATTTCTTTACCATTTTTCATTATCGATGTACCCTGTAATCATAAGGGGGCTATATGGAGACTTCAGTGCAACCTAGAAATATTGCACTTTTAACACCAGCTTCCTTTCCCTTCAGAATCCGATTTTGGATCCTTCATGGACTCAGTCAGTTCCAAGTCATTACTCCTTCTTGTAAGAGGCAGTAAGGTTGAGTGGTTATGAGCGCAGATCTAAAGCTAGTCTAACTGGGTTGAAACCTGGACTCTACAGCTTCCTGGCTGTGTCTGTCTGTATAACCTTGGGCAAGTTAGCCCTGCCTCAGTTTCCTCATTTGCCAAGTATAGAAAATAAATAGTACCTACCTCATGTCATCATAGAAAGGATGAAATGAATTCACACATATTAAGTGTAGGGTGTCTGAAAAGTCAAGGAACATAAACTTGTTTTTAAACAGTATGCTAGTTACATTTTCACAGGACATTGTATCTTTTCTTCAACCCTTGGACAACCCCCAATTTAAAGTAACAAATCCAGGGGGGCCTGGCTGGCTCAATCAGTAGAACATGCAACTCTTGATCTCAGGGTTGTGAGTTCAAGCCCCACATTGGGCCTGGAGCCTACTTTAAAACAATAATAATAAAATAAAGCAATGAGTCCAATTATAATCATTAAAAAGTACAATAAATACATTAAAGAGTGTCTAAAAAGTCTGGAAGGAGAAGGAAAATTATATATAATTATATGTATTTATAATATATATATAATAAACTTTTTTCCTCATAACAAATGTATCCATTGCTTCAGATTTAGAGGTAGTTCACTGAAAATACATCTTGGGATTAAAAAAAACAACATTATTTGAAAAGCTAAAAAATATGATTTAAAAATAATTTTATCCTATGTTTCCTAACTTTTCAGACACCCTCTACTTAGAACAGTGACTGGCACTTAGCAAGCACCATTACCAATATTTTCCTCTGACTGGTTAGGTTCCTTTGCCTTTACAGGGAGGGTCCCCTCCTCAGCCTTAACATCTGAACATCAATTCAAGATTGTTTCTTTTTTTTTAAGATTTTATTTATTTATTTGAGAGAGAGAGAGCACACGAGCAGGGGGGAGGGGCAGAGGGAGAAGGAGACTCCCCACTGGGCAGAGAGCCTGATGCTGGAGCCAAAGGCAGACGCTTCACCGACTGAGCCACCCAGGCACCCACAATTCAAGATTGTTTCAATGTCACTTCATTCTTCCTTTTCCTTTGGTTTTCAGACTCAACTTCTCTTTCAAACCACTAGGCAAAATATATTTGTAAATAAATTTGTATACTTGTAATTTCAAACCACTAGGCAAGTTTAAGCAATTTTATCACTCACTAAGAATTAACCTCAAAACAGCTTCAAAGTAAAATGAGCAGAATTATCAGGACAGTTCAAAAGGCAATCACAGAATTCTTTCTCTTTTTCTTTTAAAAATTCCAGATATTCTCCGTGATGCTCTCTAGGTCTCTGGAAAACATTAATCATCAGACTTAATTTTGTGAAAAATATGCGTTTGTGTATGCGTATGTGTGTGCTCAGAGAAAACTCTGGAAGCCAGAGGGCTTACAGATGATTTTTCTTTTTTCTTTAATTTTTTGTATTTTTTTATGAATATGTTTTGATTAAAGTATTTTTTCTTTCTCTAATTTTTAAATTTATTTTTATTTTCGTTTTCTTTTTAAAGAGGTGCTGGCATGTTGTTTCCAGAATTATCTTGATTCTTTTCAAATTTATTTTCTATCTCCATTAATCAAGCAGAGTCCAATTTCTTTTTTGAATCTAAACAATTTAGCTAAGCTTGCAGCAAGATTGTGTGCTCTTCAGTTTATGCCTAAGGCTAGATCTTTTTTTTTTTTTCTTAAAGATTTTTATTGATTTATTTGACAGAGAGAGACACAGCGAGAGGGTACACAAGCAGGGGAGTAGAAGAGGAAGAAGCAGGCTTCCCGCAGAGCAGGGAGCCTGATGAGAGGCTCGATCCCAGGACCCTGGGATCATGACCTGAGCCGAAGGCAGACGCTTAACGACTGAGCCACCCAGGCGCCCCACCTAAGGCTAGATCTTATTTGTAACTAGCACAATGCCTGACATATAATGGGTGCCCACAGCATGTTTGCTATCCTGGGTTTGACACTCCTAGCAGCACAATTTCATTCTGGATGCAAAGATTCAAATTCTTTTCATGGATTAAATGATTTAAACCTATTATCACAGGTTTTCATTCATGGTTAGTGCCCACAAAAAGTACCACAGAGAACAGTACCCTATTACAAATATATCACCCTGAGTGCCTCAGTAGCTCAGTTGGTTAAGCGGCTGCCTTTGGCTCAGGTCATGATCCCGGAGTCCTGGGATCGAGCCCCACATCAGGCTTCCGGCTCAGTGGGGAGCCTGCTTCTCCCTCTGACCCTTTCCCCTCTCATGCTGTTTCTCTCTTGCTTGCTCTCTAATAAATAAATAAATAAATAAATAAATAAATAAAATCTTTAAAAAATATATATATATCACCCTGAAAAGGTAAGCCACAGCTTTCCTTTAATCAAGGGGACATAAAATCCAAGACTAATAGTGGTCAAAATTGCCGGTGGTAATCTCTACCCTAGCAATTGCTATCACAAATATGTGGATTTCATAATAGAATGAACGTAGACTATGAAACCCAATTTATATCCAACCTCTCTTTTGAAAAGAGATAAACTGCATCTGTTTTTATGTAATGAAATCACATCTTTAAAGAACTGATCATACTTGAAATGCAAAATGCAATTATACTTCCATACTTTTATTTATTGTTTCGTCATTTCATTAAGAATTGGCAACAGACTCCCCTCGCCTGCAGAACTCGTAATAGCCTTCCCCTTGCAGGAGAGTGCAGGTCCTCCTAAGGACTAATCCCTACTGTTTCTCATTGTTCCTAGACCCATATGATTTAAGTTATAGTACACCCCACAGGATGGGGTACATAGGATAACCCATGAAGAGGTAACATGCATACTGAAGAATTGCATTATTTTACCAATTTTTTAAAAAGATCTTATCTATTTATTTGTGTGTGAGAGAGAGAGAGAGCCAGTGTGCACACAAGCAGGGACTTGATCCCAGGACCCTGGGATCATGACCCAAGCTGAAGGCAAACACCTAACCGATGAGCCACCCAGGTGTCCCGTTATTTTACCAATTTATATCAGCCAACCACTTTCCAGAATGGAACAAATTCACAGACTCAGAGCCCCTTGCATGAAGGAGAATGCAGTTCTTCTTGAAGAAGGAACCTATTACACATAAACATGCACACTGTAAATCTTCCTCCTAGCCTTCTCTAATAGGAACTGCAGCCATTTCCCCAGAAACATTAGGAAAGGAGAAATAAATATTTTAGGGAAAATTAGACACTGGCTCTGAACTAACTCCTGAACACCCAAAATGCCACTGTGGTCCACTAGTCAGAAGAGGAGTTTATGGCTGTCAGGGGATCAGTGGAGTTCTGCCTCGGGTTTATCTCAACAGTGCGCCCAGTGGGTTCCCACAACCACCCTCTGGGTAATTTCCTAGTTCTGTAATGTGTAATTGGCACAGACGTGCTCAGCGACCGGCAGAATCCCCACATCGGTTTCTTAATACATGGAGTGAGGGCTATTATGGTAGGAAAGGCCAAGTGGAAGCCTTTGGAGCTGCCTCTGCCTATCAATACAGTAAACTAAAAGCAACACGATATTCTTGAGATTGGTGCCACGCAGTGGTCATGGTTCCTAATACATCCCCATTCAACTTGCTTATTTGGCCTGTGACGACCGACAAGTGCATCTTAGAGAATGAAAGCAGTTCAATGTCAACTTAATCAAGTGGTGACTTTCATCGTAGCTGCTGCTCCAGCTGTGGTTTCTTTGCTGGAGCAAATCAACCTATCTCCTGGCAACCTGGTAGACAGCTATTGACCTGGTGAATGCTTTTTTCCTGCCAGCCAGCAGGACAGTTTATACCTCCACTGTCCTACCTCAGGGCTATATCAATTATCCAGCGCTATGCCATGATCTAATCTGCAGGGACCCTGATCACCTTTTCATTCCACAGAGCATTGTACCGGTCCATTACATTGAGGATATGACTTTGATTTGACTCAATGAATAGGAAGCAGGAACTAGGTAGACACATGGGTAATACTCATGTCGCCAGAAGGATGCAAATAAATCCCACAAAAATGCAGGAGGCTCCACCTCAGGAAAATTTCTAGGAGCATTTGAGATAACCCTTTCAAAAAAAAAAAAATAACAGATTGTTCCACCTGGCTCCTCCTATCTGTAAGAAGGAGACACAGTGGACCTCTTTAGATTTTGGAGGTGACATAGGCCTCATCTGGGAGTGCTGCTCTTATTTATTGAAGGACCTGAAAAGCTGCCAGTTTTGAGGGCAGCTCAGGACAAGAGAAGGATCACAATAGGTCCAGGCTGCCGTGTAGCAGCTCTGCTACTTTGCATAAGACCTAGCAAATGCAATGTTTGAAGAGTCCGTGGCAGATAGAGCAAGCTGCATAAAGCCTTTGGCAGACCCCTATGGGGAATCAAAGCACAGACCCTTAGGACTTTGGAGCAAAGCTGTGCTATTCTCTGCAGGTAAATATTCGCCATTGGAGAAAGAGCTCTGCTCTGCTTCTGGACCTTAGTACATATTGAATGTTTGCTTGGTCATGACCCACCTGATCCTGTCCGGAGCCATCCATCCACCAAGCCGTAAAGTTGGGCATGCACGGCAGTAGTCCATCAGCCAGTGGAAACGGTGTATACATGATTGGGAGACTGGGCTCAAGCAGGTCCTGAAGATACAAGAGATTTGCATGACTAAGTAGCACAGATGCCCATGTCCGTATTCCTGCCACACTGCTTCCTGCTTCTCCACCTGCATCTCTGGCTTCATGGAGAGCTCCCCATGACCAGTTGACTATGGAAGAAAGAATTTAGGGTTCGTTTACAAATGGTCCTGTATGGTAGGCTGGCCCTACTCAAAACTGGGTAGCTGCAGCACTATGGCCCCACTCCGAGGTGGCCAAGAGGGTAGGGTGGAGGAAACTCCCCCCTGTGGGCAGAACTCAAGCAGGGGACTTTGTGGTTCATTGTGCCTGAAAAGAGAGGTGGCCAGAGGCACATATATAAACTGACTCATGGATAGAGACTGATGATATGATTGGATGGTCAGAGACACAGAGTAACATGATTGGAATATTGGTGACAAGAAGGTCTGGGGAAATGGTACGTGGTTAGAGGTATATGAATGGTCACAAAATGTGAAAAGATACTTGTGATCCATGTGAATGCTTACAAAGAGCAACCTCAGTAGAGGAGGATGTTAATAATCAATTGGGCTAGAAGACCTGTCCTGTGGACAGGTTGACCTCTTTCTCCAGCCATCCCTGTTCTTGCCCAGTGAGCTCATGAGCAAAGCAGCCATAGCCCATGAATCAGTAGACAAGGGAAAGGGTTACTGTACTGGCTGGGGTGATCGATCCTGACTACTAAGGGGAAATTGAGAAGTTACTACACAATGGAGGTAAGGAGGCATGTGTCTGGAATGCAGGTGGTCTGAGACACATAGAATCACGTATTACTATGTGATCAAAGTCAGTGAAGAACTACCATAACCCATATAGATGGGACTGTTAAAGGACCAGACCCTTCAGGAATGGAGGTTTGGGTCTCCCCACAAGATCACAGCCACTTTTTTCCCCTCAAGGAAGTAGTACATGTATAGTGGCTACTTTTCTGGACCTTTTGCAGCTAAGGTGGCAAAATGTGTGTGCCTAGTTCTGGCCAATGAGATATTAGCAGAAGTTGCTGGTAGAGCCTCTGTGAACATTTGTGAAAGTGATAGATGTGTCCGGCTTGCACCTTTTCCTGCTCCCTTCCCTTGTCTGGAGTGTGGACACGATTACTTGGACATGCAGCAGCCATCCGACCATGAAAATTAAGGTTGCACCATAATACAAAGGTAGCAGAAGAATAGAACGAGATTGGCTACTTGGGGACATTACTGAATCTCTGAATGCAAAAGACCAGCCCTGGACAGCCCAGCTCCTGACTTCTTGTTGCCTGAGATAAAAAGCAAACCAAACCAACCAGCCAACAAAAATTTACTTGTTTAAGCTACCGTTGGTTGTGTTTTCAAATTACTTGCAGCTGATCTAACAAACAGACTTCATGAAATGTTTTTAAAAAATTATTTTAAACTAGAACTCATTTTTTAATTGTACAAGTTATATTCTAACCTAAGAAAAGATGGGGTCCTTTAGAGAAGTTTCTCAAAGTATGGTCCGTAGATGATCTGCATCAGAACTACACAGGCTGCTTGTTTAAGAAGATAAATTTCCCATGTGCTTGTTTGCCTAACCTGCCCTCCCAAACTAAGAATCAGAATTAATGGGGCTAAGTCCTGGGGAATCTTATTTATCCAGCGCTATGCTGGATAAATCTGCCTTTTTCACAAACTCCCCCAGTGATCCCTGTGTTCAGAAAATATTGAGACCCAACCCCCAAATATAATCCAAACAAGTTTGAGTGTTTTCTGGGCAGCAAGGTAAATAAATGTACAGTCGTTGTTGTTTTTTTCCCAGTTGTGCATCAACACTCACACCTACCAACACTAATTTGAATATAATCAAGGAGGGTCCATCCTCCTTCTGGAAGGGGAATATAGTGTCAAGCTTCAAAAAGAACACACAGGGGTGCCTGGGTGGCTCAGTCGTTAAGCGTCTGCCTTTGGCTCAGGTCATGATCCCAGGGTCCTGGGATTGAGCCCGGCATCGGGCTCCCTGCTCCGCAGGAAGCCTGTTTCTCCCTCTCCCACTCCCCCTGCTGGTGTTCCCTCTCTTACTGTGTCTCTCTCTCTGTCAAATAAATAAATAAATAAATAAATAAATAAATAAATAAATAAATAAATAAATAAATAAATAAA
>NC_058414.1:82956845-83025609 GCF_002201575.2 Neomonachus schauinslandi
AAATAAATAAATAAATAAATAAATAAATAAATAAATAAATAAATAAAATCTTAAAAAAAAAAGAACACACTATTTCCTATGTGGTTTTGAGCAAATATTCTTTCTATATTAAATTTAACTAAATTTGCTAACACTGCCAATCATATTTCCAGGTTGTATATGCAGTTGTAGTCAGTATCATATTTCAATTGTCTAACAAATTTGAAATGAACACAGTCCAATATATTTCTGATTTAACATTCCCTTCATTTAGGCTTTATTGAGTTATCGATTCTTTTTAGGCTCAGAATAATCTTATCCAACTTTGTCTTTCTCATTGTATGTAAGTTCCTCTTACATGAAAAAACATAGGTAGACGCAATTTTAAAAACCCCAAATCTTGAATTCAAGTATGATCAGCAGTCATTTATTAAGTAATAACAGAGATCATTGACCAATTTTAGACCCCTGAACCGTTCCTGACCCTATCTTTTGGAAACTCATTTCTCAGAGCATCCCAAAGCACATTCTCCTCACTGGTCATTATGCTATCCTCAACTCATTCCTGACTCCTCCTCTTTGCGTAGGCTGCTTCCCTATCTAGTTTAGCCAAGCCCCACCTCCTCCACAAAGCTTTCTTCAATTGCCCCAATCTAGTCAACTAGCTCTCTTCTCTAAATTCTTACTCTACTCACCGTCATTACCAGCCAATTTTTTAAACCTTCCCAAAGGATATTTTAGCATGTTAGTCTTCAACTAAAAATCCTTCAGTGGCCCCATGTTTTCAACAACAAATACATTCTGAGCATCCTGTAAACATGCTCTGCTACGTGTCAGGGACATACAGGTGGTTAAAACACAGCCACTGTCTCACGGGGATTATGGACTGATGGGTTATTCACTGGAATTCCCAAATGGTCTGTATAGTGGACTAGAAACAACTTTAAGGCCCTCCATGATCTGTCTCCAATTTATTTTGCTAATTCTATCCCCCATTATTTCTTTTCCTTTGATCCAAATAAACTGGGTTACTTGCTGTTCCCCAAACACATCTGCTACCTTTCTCTTTTTCATATTCTTACTTTGATCTCTGTTCCTGAAATGACCTCCTCACTTCTCTCTCCATGTCAGTTCTGACATATACTTAAGATCCTAGATTTCAAATGCCACCTTCTTCGTGAAATGTTGTGATTAAGTCAGGTTTCTTAAAAAGAAGCAACCCCACATAACACCAAATCAGCCAGCAAGGGCTGGTTCTTGATTAAATCCTGATTTGAACAAACCAGCTCTAAGAAATATTTGGGAGTAAATTAGAGAAATTTGAGTATGAACTGGGCACAAAATGATATTAGGGAATTGTTAAATTTATCAGAAATTATAATGTTATTGTAGTTATGTTTAAAAGATCATTATTTTTAGATATGAAAACTGAATTAATTAGGATGGAATGCTATGATGGCTGAGGCTTAAAAATGGATGAAGGAAACATGGCAAAGTGTGAAAATTTGGTATTGGAAATATAGGTGTTTTAGGATTATTCTTTCCATTTTTCTGTATATTTGAAAACATTTCTAATCAAAAGTGAAAACAAGAACCCCAAACATTTTTTTCCTGTAAGAGTAAAACATGTTCACTAAAGAAAGCAACCCCAATAAAAAGCAACCATTATTCTACTGCACCAAGATAATTATCATTTATATTATAATGCATTTCCTTCTATACAGTTACAAATATACTTCTTTTTACTTTATAAAACTGTGGTTACTCTGGACATATAGTTTTTTTTTTTTTTTTAAAGATTTTATTTATTTATTTGACAGAGAAAGACACAGCGAGAGAGGGAACACAAACGGGGAGTGGGAGAGGGAGAAGCAGACTCCCTGCCGAGCAGGGAGCCCGATGCGGGACTCGATCCCGGGACTCCAGGATCATGACCTGAGCCGAAGGCAGTCGCTTAACCAACTGAGCCACCCAGGCGCCCTGGACATATAGTTTTATATTGATCCCAGATTTTATTTTTTTTTAATTTTTAAAAAAGATTTATTTATTTTATTTTAGAGAGAGAGAGAGAGCACAAATGCGAGGGGCAGAGGGAGAGGGAGAGAGAATCTCAAGTAGATTCCACACTGAGCACAGAGCCCAAAGCGGGCTCCATCCCACCATGCTGAGATCAGGTCCTAAGCCAAGAGTCAATCACTTAACTGACTGTGCCACCCAGGTGCCCCGATCTCAGATTTTAAAAGAACATGTGCAACAGGTAGAAAGAAGGGCACATAAATAAGAGAATGATGCATTTTATAGGTATGTTACATATCAATAAAAAATTAAAATAATAAGAAAAAAATTTAAAGCACTAAATAGATTTGCCTCCCAATTCTCTTAGACTCACATACCAACAGTGAATTCTTTTACAATCCTAGATCCCACAGATGGGCTTTTCAACTGTATATTTCAAATCATCACTGAATCACTTACTTGCCTTTTGGCAGTTCCCAGCATTTGCAGTTCTCATGGTGGGCTCTCTAGGCTACCACATGTTTTTTTAAGGAAATCACCAGCCTGGCTAACTGGGACCACCACAAAGTCATCAGCCACCCCAGCTGGGCTTTCTCGGCCACTGAATCGCCTTCCTTCCAGCCTCCTGCCCTGATCTACTTCAAGCTCCTCCTTCCCAAAGCTCCTGGTCTGCATCTTCTTTCCTCCTTGGCACCCTTACTTCACACACCCTCTTGCCAATGTTAGCTCCAGCCACGTGACTGGTTTTTTTTTTTTTTTTGCTTTACAGAAATATTGTTCAGATACTTTAATTCCGTTCATAATCACATAAATAACATAAAATACAATTTTAAAGTTAGAAACTGCTACACATCCTACGATATCAGTGCAAAAAATTTTACATTTTCTTTGATTTGTCTCTGTCGATATTTACACATATGTCATACTGTGAATAAGTTGCTTAGGATTTTTCACTTATATTGTTAAAATGTTACATATTATTACATAATCTTTGTCATTTCAGTTTAAGTGGCCACATCATATGGTCCAAATGATTAAAATGCCTTCCAAGGACCTGAAATAAGTCAGAGCCCTTTCCTGGTTATCAGATACTTTATATGCTTTATTCTACAATCTGCTTTTCTGCACTTTCTGTGTCATGAACCTTTTCTCAAGTCACTATATATATTTTCTACATTACTTTATAATAGGGCTGTGATTTCTTTTAATTTAATGCTTTGAAGAGTTAATATACTCCATGCTTTGAAAATCAGAAAAAATAAAATGGCGCACAGTGTAAAGTCTCATTCTTCACATCTTGGTTCTCATTCACTCCAGAACATAACCTCCTTCCTCAAAGGATATTTTGTGTCTGTCCAGAGTTTATTTAGGTGGATGCAAGCTAATACCGATGTCATTTCCTATTTTTGTCTTTTTTTATCAGAATGTCATACATTATATACACTGTTCCTCACTTTGCTTTTTTTCACTTAGTAATTTATCTTGGAGATTGCTCTTGGTACATGGAGAGTTTCCTCATTCTTTGTTCTACAGCTGCATGCCTTCCCACTATACAAGGCACCATCCTTGACTTCCATCCTGTCCACCCTTGATGGACATTGTGGTCATCCCATTGATTCCTAATGCCATCTCTACCCATTAACCCCAAAACTTTGTCCCATCCATTATCAACCTCAATCCATTTTTACTGACTTGTTTTCCTATACATGTCAGATCTCTTGTATGCTGAAAGAGAACTTTCCATTCATTCTAAGGTCCCTCAAAGCTCCTATAATCTTCAAATTTCTAGATTGAGGTGTCCACAGTCTTCATCCACAGCTTCCACTTCACCCCCATTCCCTCCTTGACCCCTTGTGATCTGTCTTCCTCTTCCTGTCTAAAACTAATCTGATCTAAAACTGATCTCTGAACTGCTGTCTACTAGAAACATTCAGCACCTTGGTCTTTTTCTCAGTTCTCACCTCTTTAACATCTGAAGAAGGGTGCACACCCTTGGTTGCCCATTCACTCCTAACTTCTTGTAGAATGACCTCTGTTCAACCCACACTTTTTATACTAAAATGGATCTCCAAGCAGTCACCTGTTAATGCCCCATCCCCCAGCAACCTGGTCTCAGTCACTTCTTTGAACCCCATCCCTAGAGCTCCTGTCAACCCTACCCGCCCCCTCCATAGCTAGCCCTAAAGAGCCTGTCTTCCCAACGGCTTCACTACTACCCTTTCCTATCAACTCTGTCCCTCACCTCTAAATCAGATCCGAAGTTCTGATTATCTAGACTATTATAATGGACTCCTAACAAACCTTCCTCTCCCAACCTCTTTCCCACTCTAAATGAAAACCGAATACCAAAACAAAACAAAACAACAGGGATGCCTGGGTGGCTCAGTCGGTTAAGCATCTGCCTTCGGCTCAGGTCATGATCCCAGGGTCCTGGGATCAAGTCCCGCATTGGGCTCCTTGCTCAGCATAGAGCCTGCTTCTCCCTCTGCCTGCCGCTCCCCATGCTTGTGCTCAATGAATAAAATCTTAAAAAAAAAAAAAAAGAAAAAAGAGTCCTTATCTTTAAAAAAAACAAAAACAAAACAGATCTTACATCACTCCTTTCTTCAAACTTTTATTTCTGGGGGCGCCAGGCTGGCTCAGTTGTAGAGTATGTGACTCTTGATCTCAGGGTTGTAAGTTCAAGCCCCACATTGGTATAGAGATTACTTAAAAATAAAATCTTAAAAAAAAACAACAAAAAAACCCCCAACCTTTTATTTCCAAACCAATGAAGCACTAACTCCCCAATCTGGCATTCAAGTCCTTCCATGATTTTAACTCAATTCAACATGTATTGGCATCAGTCAGTGTTATCTTCCACTGCTATACTAAGCATACCCTATGCTCTAGCCAAACCAATCTGGTTATTTTTCACTAAACACACAGTGTGTTTTTACGCCTCCAGGCTGTGGTTCACCCTTTTGTCCACCTGGATTACCCTCCCCTTTCATCTCTTCTATTCTGAGTCTCTTCCTCCCTTAATTTCACTTGCCGTGGTATCTTCACTAACTCTCCAGCAAATAAATGTGCTGTAGTTATTTGTGCAGTTATCATATTTCCCTACTGGATTCTAAATTCTGCTCAAACAAAATACTGCCTTGAGTGAACCTGTCAATGTACCAGCCTGTGCTAAGTGATTTGCATGCATTATCTTGTTTAATCTACACATCAACGTTGTAGGACAGGACTCTCCCCATGTAACATTGAAGAAACTGAGGCTCAGGGGCATCAAGTTGCTTGCCCAGCAACTTGATGAAGGTGGAATCCCTTTCTTAGTCTATTTAAGCTGCTATAACAAAAAATACCATAGCTTGGGGGGGCTTATGAACAACAGAAACTTATTTCTCACAATTCTGGATGCAGAGAGTCTAAGATCAAGGCTCCTGCAGATTCGGTGTCTGGTGAGAGCCACTTCCTGGTTCTTAGACGGCTGTCTTTTCCCTGTGTCCTCACACGGTGGAAGGGGTGAGGAAGCTCTCTGGGGTCTCTTTTATAAGGACACTAATCCCATTCATGAGGACTCCATTCTCATGACCTAAGCACTTCCCGAAGGCCTCTTCTCCTAATACCATCATCTGGGGGGGAGGGGGCAGTTAGGAATATGAATGGGGGGAGGGTACAAACATTCAATCAATAGCATTGGTGTTTGTATTACTTATGGTAGCCAGCACAATGTCCACTACCTACACTGCACTCAACCTGTTTGTGTCAGATCAACATGTTAAAAACAGTGTCTGTCTATAGACCAAGATTCTAAGGAAATAGGAAGGGGGGTATTGAAACGGTAATGAATTGGGATGGCAGGATTGTTGGTGATGCTTCCAAATCTCCACTAGTGAGTTACAGAGCTTCTGAAATAAGCATCTAAAATATATAGTTACTAAACAGGATTGCCGCTACTCTTAAATATTTTCAAATTGTTATATGTAGGTTAGTTTTGTCTCCCTGATTTTATTGTCATCCCCCCGGGGATTCACTCTATTCTCTTGTATTCCCACAGCTTTCGGCGCATTGCTGAACACACGACGTACGTACTTGTTGATTTTAATGTATGTGTGTTTGCTATGTGTACAGCAACCGCGTAGAGGACACGGGTGTGTGATGCAGTGTGCATTCCATCTCATCCCTTCTTCCTTGAGCAGCTGCTGCCTGGATGCTTCCCTTCTCGGGAGAGGCGGCAGAACCACTGACCCTTTAACAAGTTGTCCCTCACAGAACAGGTGTCTCCCCCGCCTTTCGGAGGAGAGGGATGGCTGGACACTTAGTGACATCAGCGACCGACCAATGAGAAGTCAGGCTTCGGAAGCCGCGCCAATGGGCGGCCAGGGGCGGGCCCGGTTTCCTGGGAGCTGGGAGGGCCAGGCTGGTCCTCCCGCCGCCGCGGACTCTCGGCGGCTCACGCTGCCCGCCGCCGCGCCCGCGACTCCCGGCGGCTCCGGTGGCGGCGCCGTTGCCCTGCCCGCGCTCCTCCCGAACGCACGGCTCGGGCACTTCCCACCGCCGCGCAGCCCCCCCTCCTCCCGGGCTCCCGCGGTGGCGCGGCTCATGCCCCCGGGCGCACGGCACGCAGGTGGGCCGGCCGCCGCGGGGAGATAGGCCCCCGGGGGGACGGCGGCGGGACCATGGCCCGGAGACCCGGGGCGCCGGCCGGCTATGGGGAGGAGTTCACCTTCGTCAGCCCGCTGGTGAAATACCTGCTCTTCTTCTTCAACATGCTCTTCTGGGTGAGTCGTGGGGGTCTTGGGGGCACCTGGGCTGCAGGGCACCCCTCGAGGGTGCAGTGGGCTGCCCATGGCTGAGGAGGGGGCGTCCCAGGATGCCAGGTTCAAGGCGAGCGTTGTGAACGGCACTGCTTAGTTTTCTGGGTGATGACACTTTGGGGTAATTTATCCTGGGGAGGGACACCATACTGGCGCCGCGTCCGGAGGGGTTGTTGGGGGAGGGAGGAGGAGGGTAATGCAAGAGATTCAGGAAAGACTTACGGGTGTCCTCTGGTCATCGGATGAGCATCTGTGACAGGCCAAAAAAATGGGTTTGCGCGGGAGAAGCGGGTTTTCCTCTTGGCCCAAAGCAAATGCACTGGTACATTCATGATTGGGGGACTTTCAGGCCTGGGGGCTGGGATGCCCAACAGCAAAGAAAAAAGAGGAAAGGGGGAAAACCCAGACCTTCCCCTCCCCTTACCTCAGAGAGGATGCGTTAAAGGGCTTCATCTTTTCCTTTTGGAGGCCTCTGGTGCCCCCCTCCTCCCAAAGGCTGAGAAGGGGCAGGAATGGCCTCCAGATGTGGATGCCTTTCCCAGCACTGTCCCAAACTTGGCCCCACCTTTCTCAGGACCAGACTCCATGCCCTGGAGCCTGACAGTCTTCAGCTTCTTTAAATTGGACCTTGTGTTGGGCTGAAAGGCCAGCAATCCTTTCAGAATCTTATGATTAGCGTGGAAAATTGGAAAAAAATATTGGACTGGGCCCACCTGGATTCTTGTCTCCAACCTGCAGTTGTTGACTAACCTGTGCAATACGTTCATCTCTGTAGGTCCTAGTTCCCTCCTCCATAAAATGGAACCCAGTATGATCAGGGATGGCAGAAACACTCTGCTGGAGCTGGGAATCCACCTGGACCAGATCATGAAATGCTAGCTCAATTCTGTTTCACTTCTATAGAGTCCCTGAGCTCCTCTGGGTTTGAGAACACAGAGAGGTCCTTCTCCCATCCCCCATTCTCTTCCAGCTCCAGCCACACTCAGAGCAGCTGCTGTAGGTGCCCATTATCCCTGCCCATTTCAGCCTGAGACCTAAAGTTCAGACTTGCAGCAGAGAGAAAGCTTGAGTCTAAAATGTGTTTCCTAGGAGAGGGAGCAGACCAGGCATCTAAGCCAGTTGCTGGAAAGGTTTACAGGGGCCATGGTTTGAAGAACAGACACAAAGTGCGTAAGTGCTAGCCTGTTGGGACAAACAAGAGAAATCCCAGAAGGTGGTGATAAGAGCTCAGCCACTGTACTGGGAAAAATGAAGTTTGAGTTCCTAACAAATTCTCAGTTTTAGACCTGGAAAAAAAAAAATCTAGAAGACATTGTGTCCAGCACCCACATTTTATATATGAGAAAACTAAAGCACAGAGATGTTAATTGTTTTATCCAAGGTCTAACAGCTAGTTAGTAAGTTTGATCTAGTGGTTTTCTGTTGAACTACAGTGCCTCTAGGGGAAGTCCGTGGCCCAGATGACTGCTACTGTAGCTGGGGAGTTGGTATTACTAGGTGACTCAACTTCCCATGGTCTAGGGTCGGCCTCAGCTGGAGGTTAGGAAAGAACAGAAGAAAAACTCCCCACCACTCTGCCGGGGCTAGGGGATGGTCTAAGGGAAACTCCCTGCCTAAGGGCAAGTCCCAGTGAACCCTCCTACATGCTCCCTGAATGTGCCAGGCCAGTAACATGCCATCCTGGGGGATGACATACCATCCTCAGAGCCAGCATTAGCATCCCAGGGACCCCAGATCCTCATTCTGAGTTCCTCTATCAGCCAAGACTCTGCTTCTTCTTTGGAGCCTTTGGAAGTTCACCCTTATCTGTGTTCCCCAGCGGCAACAGCTGGGTGCATCTGTTACATTTGCGTTCATGGTCATTTTCTTGGACTTCCCCCATCCTGTTCCATCCCCCCCTTTTAGCAGACAAATGACTTTGGGAGGTTGCAGCCAGGGAGAGAGTTTGGCTTCATAGGCCCATTTGCCTTGGTAAAAATGATTCATTCAGGGTCAGAGGACCTGGCTAACCAAGCTGGCACCACCCCAAATTAGAGAAGAGCCCCTTCTTGGCCCTACTTTAGACTCATAAAAAGTCAGAGGCTCTAGAAATAGCACAACGAAGGACAAGAGGCCCAGTTCCTTTCTGGCATCAATTTACTGTGTGACCCTAAGCCAATATATCTGTCTCTCTGTCCTTAATCTTTCTCCTCTAAAGGAGAAAAATTTTTGGCCTCTGTGAACTATTTAAAGATGAATGCATCACTTTGGGGACTGTTTTCTTTCTTCAGGACCTGGGGCTGGATCTAAGGATGCATCTCTCTGTGTCCTGGTGTCCCTGGGACATTGACCTTCCCAGAGGCCAGTACCTTTTGGGTGTTACTGAGTGTCATATCTCCCCCAGGCCCAGAGTCGTAGAGCTACATTCCACACAAAAGCAGTTGGAGATGAAGGGCTGCTTCCCCAGTTCAAGGGTCCTCTTTCTTCCTACCACCCTTCAGGGACTGGTTCCTGTGCTTTCTTTTTTGTAGTCTCTCACCATCCTAATCAAACTCCCCTGTTCTGCCCAGGAGGCACCCATGTTGGCCCTCTGCTTTTCCAGGAAGAGTGCACGTTCTGGCCAGCTGCTGGGGGAGCTGTGTATGGGCCTTGTTTGTGCTGGGACACACTGGGAAGGTAGCCAGTATTGCCTGGGGTCACACTCAGTGGTGGCACTGGCTCATCCCTGCTGCTACTTGGGTCATTTATTTTTTTTATTTTTTTTATTTTTAAAGATTTTATTTATTTTATTTGAGAGAGAGAGAATGAGAGACAGAGAGCATGAGAGGGAGGAGGGTCAGAGGGAGAAGCAGACTCCCTGCCGAGCAGGGAGCCCAATGCGGGACTCGATCCCGGGACTCCAGGATCATGACCTGAGCTGAAGGCAGTCGCTTGACCAACTGAGCCACCCAGGCGCCCTACTTGGGTCATTTAGTCTGACTCAGAAGGCTGCTGGCCTCTTTGGGAGCAGGACCTGTTCCTCCTGTTCACGTTTCAAATCTCACTTCTCCTTTTGCCTAGGAGTTCTGGTTTTCTCCCCAGAATCATGCTGCTGGATCCCTGATTGTTGGGATCCCATGACCCAGAGGAGTTGCTCCAAGATCCCAAAAGTTGTATTACAATTTTTCAGTTAAGAAGTAGCTGACTTTCCTCCCCTCCCTGTGTCGGACAGCTCTGTGCGGAGGGAAGACCAATGTCATGGTACATTTCTTTATCAGCCTCAGGCATACACTGGCAGGAACATTATCAGTGCTGCCCATAGCGGTCATCTTCCTTGCTGGTCCTTTTTCCACCCAGGGCAGCAGTTGGGGTGGTTTTGAGTCAGGCTGAACTCAGACCTCCAGTCCCTGCAACTCAGCTCAGGCTTTCTTGGTGGCCATGCCTCGGGGATCCCATGACACCTTATATATACCTTGATTGTCACATACCTTACCTCTGCTGCAATTATGTGTTTATTTATGTCTCCTCTTCTAGACTTCAGGCCCCCGAGGGTACACTGCCTTATTCACTTCTTGCTTCTCAGTGCCCAGCTGAGTTTGGCAGGTTGGGTACTTATTGAATGCTTATTGAATGGCAAATGATGGAGCAGCCCCTACCAGGTGAAGGCATGATGCCCCTCCTCCCTCTCTTATGGACACTAGTCTGTCAAGATGCAGCACAACCGGAAGTCCTTGAGCATTCTTGGTGGGGGAGAGGGATCCAACTGTGTTCTCTTCTGCACTGGGTCCTGTGGCCTAGCACCGCCCCCCCCCCCCCCCCAAGCTGGATCAGCCATCCCCTCCAACATCTCCCTCAGGGCCATGCATAATTACTACCTACAGCACCCAGATTTTTTCATTGCCACTGCAGTACATGTGGACCCCCATCCAGGTCTTTCCTAGACTGATCCAGGCCTCTAGTGAGGTATCTTCTTTAAGAAATTCACTCTTCCCTCCAGAACCACTGTATTGGAGTCCCCAGGGCAGTGAGAATGCCCCATACCACCTGCAGCACCATCTGTTGTAACCTGACTCAGAAGCTATGAGGAAACGACCAGGCATCAAGCCTGGCAAAAACCTCTCCTGAGTGGCAGGGGCCCTTTCCACCACCTAACACAACCCCCAGTGCATGCACACGCACACGCTCACACCTAAGTACATTAGGAGGCAGAGCCCATCCTCCTGCCCCCACCCCCAGCTCTCCTCCTTTCCCTGTAGACTAGGCAGGCTGTAATAAGTGACGTAGTCACATTCTTTTAATTAAAAGAAAAAAATGAAGACAAGAAACATATCCTATGCTGTCAAGTCACTCACGTGCTTTCTTATCTCAACAGCTCTGTTTGCCTTGAACCCCTTAGAAAATCATAAACTTCAAGAAACCTTTAAAAGAATAAAAGAAAGAAAGAAAGAAAGAAAAAATAAATAAAAGCATAAAAGAAAACATGTAACACCTCTCGGGTCTTGATAGCAGACTCTGTGTCAGGCTGGGAACTCCAGGGCCATAGTTTGAGTGTTTATACTACTGTGAGCCCTTGTGGACTTCCATCCCTCATGTATAACCTTGGGAAACCAAGACCAGCCATGGCCTAAAGAGAAGCTAAATGGTTGGCTCCAGACATTGGAAAGGAAAGAGTTCTGTGGATTCCCCCACTCCAGCAGGACAATTCCATCCAATCCAGAGAGAGAAAGCCAAGAGCCAGTTTGACATAGATAGTTGTCACCTCAGAAACTCAGGAACCATGGTGCTGGGATGGCCACATGAGGACCAGGGCATGCAGAGCCTGGGCAGTGAGAGAAGGGGCCCTGCTTTAGGTTGAGCAGGCTTATCCAGAAATAAGCATAGAGAGGACTGAGAAACCAGAGGTACAGACCCCTTCCTCCCCACGTCCCTCTGGGTAGGGGCAAGGTCTTGACTCTCACACAGGGAATGACTCTATTCGCAGCTGTCTGTCCCCCACCACCATCTTCAAAAGAAGAGGGGAAGAGATTCCAAAGAAGAGGAGAGGACTTTGAGATAGATGCACCCACTTCGTGTAGACTGGACTTTAGAATGTGGAGACAGACGAGGCCAGGGCTTTCTCTCAGGGGCTGGTGGGCCCTGCATCATGATGCCATGTCTTCCCCTTTCAGGGTGCTGTTCCAGGGGCTTCCCTCTGGGCCCTGCTGGCACCGTCAGGTCCTTGAGCTCTCCTATCCCCCGCCCCACCTTAGCCCCACCCAGTTTGGAGATTATCAGCTACTCCCCCAAGAGGACTGCAGGCAGCTTCTTCCCACCTCACGTGATATCCCAGGTGAAAGCATGGGCCAGGTCACAAGGCTCCAGAGACATAAAGACTTAGGTTCCTCTGTCCCATTTAGCTGCTCACTCTCTGAGGGCGCTGGGGAAAGTTACTTGAATTCTCCCAACATCAGTTCTGTAAAATGGAGATACTAACACTCTGTTGGGACTGTGGTCAGAATTCAATGAAAGAATAGGTATAAGGAGTCTAGCCCAGTGCCTGACCCTTAGCACTCAACAAAGGGTAGCTATTACTGTTGCTAGAAAGAGCTCCTAGAGGTCACCTGTTAGGGATGGGCTTGGAGAGCTAGGATGAGTGCTCCTTCTGACAAGTGGCAAGTAGCTGAGGATTGAGTCTAGGTGAGGGCTAGCTAACCTTGAGTCTGACTTCCTTCAGCTTCAAACCCCCTTTGCTCATATTTCTACTGTTAGCCAGAGAGAGGTGATATTTAATGATGTCTTTATAGATTTTATAGTTCACAGAGACATTTTGTATCTATCATGGGAACAGAGACCCCACTGTTGTCTCCGAGAGCCTTCCCTGGGTCCACTTCTCAGGGCTTGTCACACCACCTTGGTCTTAAGGTACAATCCAAGTGGACTCCAAGAGCCAATTTGCCTGTAATTATTGGCTTTTGGGCACTAGAGCCAGGAGAACTTTTGTTCAGAGTTTCATCTTGGGCCCTATAACCTTTCCTCCCTTAGTGCATTATAATGACCCCGAAGCTGTGAGTGTTCCAGGGGCTAGAATAGGGTTTTTCTCATAACACCAAATCATGGCTGTCTTTCTGCAATTTGCAAGACAAGAAGTCAAATAATGGAAAGAATTTTCTCCCTTTTCTATTTTCTCCCATGAACATTAGTATCTGTGGCTGCATTATCTGCCAGCAAGTGCTAGCAGAAGGCAAAGGGAAGAGGACAAGGAGCAACCAAATATTATGGAAAACTAGGAAACTATTTAGAGTAGTGCCTGTATTACTGTTTTATGGGATGTAGAGACATATGCTTAACAGCCTTGTCATTGCTTAGTAAATTGTTCCTTATTTCCACGATAGAGATTAATATGTTGTGCTTCCTCACATGACACATTGAGAAGGACACAACATTATCTGTGTAATATTTCTGTCAAAAATGTGTCACCTGAATCTAATTGTCAGGAAACAATCAGATAAATTCAAACTGATGGATATTCTGCAAAGCAACTGGCCTGGACTTATAAAAAATGAGTGTTGGGGTGCCCGGCTGGCTCAGTTGGTAGAGCATGCAACTCTTGATCTTGGGGTCATGAGCTACAGCCCTACATTGGACATAGAGCTTACTAAAAAAAGGGGGGGTGCCTAGGTGGCTCAGTTGTTAAGCGTCTGCCTTCGGCTCAGGTCATGATCCCAGGGTCCTGAGATCGAGCCCCGCATCGGGCTCCCTGCTTAGCGGGGAGCCTGCTTCTCCTGTTCCCCCTGCTTGTGTTCCCTCTCTCACTGTCTCCCTCTCTCTCTGTCAAATAAATAAGTAAAATCTTTAAAAATAAATAAATAAAAATGCCAGTGTCAAAAAAATGTCAGAACAAGTATTGACAAGGCTGTGGAGAAACTGGAACCCTGGTACATTGCTGGTGGGAATGGAAAATGGTACAGCCGCTATGGAAAAAGAGTCCAGTAACTCCTCAAAAAATGAAACATAGAATTACCATATGACCTGGCATTTCCACTCCTGGGTATATACCCAAGAGAACTGAAAATAGGTATTAAAAAAAAAAACTTGTACACCAGCATTCACAGCAGCACTATTTACAGTAGCCAAAACATGAGAACAGTTCAAATGTTCATCCGTGGGTGAATGACTAAACAAATTGTGTTATATCCATACAACAGAATATTATTAGGCCATAAAAAGTAATGAAGTACTGATACACACCACAGCATGGATGAACCTTGAAAACATTATGCTCAGTGAAAGAAACCAGACCTAAAGAGCCGTATTTATAGGCAATGTGCAGAATAGGCAAAGCCATAGAGATAGAAAGCCGACCTGTGGTTGCCAGGATTTGGAGGTGTGGAGGGAATGAGGGGGAGTGACTGCTTAATGGGTTAAAGATTTCTATTTGGGGTGATGAAGAAACCCTGGAACATGATAGCAGTGATGCTTGCACAGCAATGTGAATGTACTTAAGGCTGCTGACCTGTAAAATGGTTACTTTTTTGATATATGTATTTTACCACAATTTTTTATTTATTTTTATTTTTTAAAAGATTTTATTTATTTATTTATTTGACAGAGAGGGAAAGAGGGAGACAGCGAGAAAGAGAACACAAGCAGGGGGAGCGGCAGGCAGAGGGAGAGGGAGAAGCAGGCTCCCCGCGGAGCAGGGAGCCCGATGCGGGACTCCATCCCAGGACCCTGGGATCACGACCTGAGCCAAAGGCAGATGCTCAACTGACTGAGCCACCCAGGCGCCCCTTACCACAGTTTTTTAAAAGTCAGTGTCTTGAAAGACCAAAACCAAAGAAAAGAAAAAAGCTGCAAAACTCTTCCAGGCCAAAGGAGACTTGATCACTAAAGATCACTAAATGCATGATTCTTGATGGGATCCTGGATCAGAAAAAAAGAAAAATAAAACAAAAGCCGGTTATAGGGATGCCTGGGTGGCTCAGCAGGGAGCCTGCTTATCCCTCTGCCTGTGGCAACCCCTGCCTGGGCTCTCTCCCTCTCTCGATCCCCCCCTTCTGATAAATAAATAAATTTTAAAAAAAATCTTAAGGGGCGCCTGGGTGGTTCAGTCGTTAAGCGTCTGCCTTCAGCTCAGGTCAGGATCCCAGGGTCCTGGGATCGAGCCCCGCGTTGGGCTCCCTGCTCGGCGGGAAGCCTGCTTCTCCCTCTCCCACTCCCCCTGCTTGTGTTCCCTCTCTCGCTGTCTCTCTCTGTCAAATAAATAAATAAAATCTTTTTAAAAAAATCTTTAAAAAACAGTTATAAAAGACATTCTTGGGGGAATTGGGGAAAAGTAAATATGGACTGTAAATTAGATAGCAGTGATAGCATATTAAAGTTTAAGAAAAGAATTTAGTATGTCAAAATTGTATAGGTTATACTAACAGAGCATTGTTGCTTCGTGGTGCTCTTGACACCTGAACTGTTTTAAGATCCATTGCCCCGGGGATGCCTGGGTGGCTCAGTCGGTTAAGCGGCTGCCTTCGGCCCGGGTCATGATCCCAGGGTCCTGGGATCGAGTCCCACATCAGACTCCTTGCTCGGCAGGGAGCCTGCTTCTCTCTCTCTCTCCTTCTGCCTGTGCTCTCTCTGTCAAATAAAATCTTAAAAAAAAAAAAAAAGATCCATTGCCCCATACTTTGGTGTAAGGACAACCCTCTCGCCCCCCTCCCCCGATTAAAGTTTGTGAAATTGCATGCAAGTGAATCCCCAGTTTAGGAAAATCTGATATTAAAAACTGTGGATTTACTAACCAACTAACACCTAACAAATTGGGAATGGCTGTTTTTAAATAGATTTCATTTTTTAGAACAGTTTTAGTTTTACAGAAAGATTGAGAAGATAGTACAGAGAATCCCCACATACCCCACATCCAGTTTCTCTCAACATCTGACATGAGTATGATACATTCGTGACCTGAGTATACATTCGTGACAATTAATGTTATTATCATTATCACTGAGGTTTGTACTTTATTCAGATCTCCTCAGTTTTCACGTAACACCCTTTTTGTGTTCCAGGATGCCATCCAGGATACCAAATCTCATTTAGTTGTCCTGTCTCCTTAGGTTTTTGTTGGCTGTGACAGAATTAGAATTTCCTCGATTTGGGGGGCATCTGAGTGGTTCAGTAGGTTAAGCGTCCGACTCTTGATTTGGGAGATTTGTCTTTTCTCCCTCGTTTATTTATTTAAGTCCTCTTTAAAAAAAATTTAAGTCCTTTTTATCCATATGGACTCATGGATATTTATTTTATGTTTGGGGTGATAATTTCTTACTTCCTTATTTTGATGTCACTTTAGCATACCCACAGTAGTGGGGGGGGGGTGTTTGTTTTTGAGCATTTCCTTACTTTCTGGCACCACGAGATACCCCAGGTTTATCTTGTATATCTCCTGCTCCAGTCGTAGATTGAACCATTTTCCCAAGGAGCCCAGGGGATGGCTATTTTCATTATAAGGTGATTACTCACCTTCTATAAGGATAAAGGTATTGGTGCATGCAAGTTATTTTATATAATTTGACAACTCTTCAGGAACATGCCTTCTGCTAGACTCAGCTATTTTAAAAACTGTGTCTAGCTTTTAAAAATTTCCAGTGAGGCTTCATTCTCGCCAGAATATGAAAAGCCATTCTAAGAAGTGTCTATCTCCATCCTCATCACAAAAGGAGGTCATTGGCGATATTGCGGGGTGTTACAAGGATTTTGTGGCAAAGCCTGATATGGTGGAAAGAGTTCCAGACTGAGATTGGAAACTGGGTTTAGTCCAGATGTTTCCTCTGTACCCATGTGCACTTGGTCAAGTATTGCTGTGCTCTCTGGGCCTCATCTATAAAAAGAGGTGAGTGGCTGAGCTCATTTCGAAGGTTCTATTCAGCTCTAAAACGTTGTACTATTAATGGCAGTGGCATTAACCTTGGGACGACAGTAGCTTTGAAGAATTCAGGGTGGGAGATGTGGGCAGGAATAGGGGTGTGAAAGGGCAAGCTGTGACTCCAGGATAAAGAGGCAGATCAGTGATAGAAATGTCGAATTTTAGAGTTAGCTGGTGAGCTCCAGGTAAGCAGTGTCATTAGTGATCGTATTAAATGTTAACGATAATATTAAAGTCTTCATCTCAATTTTAATGGAACCTGCACCTGCTGCTCTAGATCCCTGGCTGAATGTGCTTTAGGCTTGTGGTTCTCAAAATTGGAATCACCTGGAACGCATTCAGAAGTACTGTTGCCTGGGTTCCAGTGTCAGAGATTCTGAAATACGTGGTGTGGGGTGCAGCCAAGACAGCAACAGTTTTAAGTTCTTCTCTCCCTGCCCTCCCGCCCATCCTAATGACACCAAGTTTGGAAAGGATAGGCTCTGGTTTTTCTTGTCCCTCTCCCATAAAACATACAGGTCTCCTTAAGGGCAGGGACCATATCTCACTCATCTCTGCGGTCCTCAGAGTACCTTGTGCATAGCAGCTGATGAACGGAATTTGGACAGCGTGTTAGTTTCCTACTGTGGCTTTAACAGCTTACCACAAACTTCGTAGCTTACTACAACACAAATTAATTTTCTTATGTTCTGGGGGTCAGAATTTCAAAATGGGTCTCACTGGGTAAGATCAAGGTATCGGCAGGGATGGTCCCTTCTGGAGGCTCCAGAGGAGAATCTATTTCCTGCCTTTCTCAGCTTTTAGAGGCTGCCCATCTTCCTTGGCTGCTGGCACCACACCTCTCCAACCTGTTCCTCCACTGTCATACTGATCTCCTTCTCTGACTCGGACCTTCTGGCCTCCTGTTTCTAAGGCCCACCGGGATAATCTCCCCATCTCAAGATCCGTAATCACATTTGCAAAACCCCTGTGGCCATGGAAGGTGACATATTCACAGGTTCCAGGAGTTAGGACGGGACATCTTTGGGGGACACTATTCTACCTACCGCAAATAAAGACAGAGCAACTGTTGTAATTACAGGTCCACACGTGGAATTAAGTTACCGCGAGACGTGGCACCTCTTTACTTTCTCTTTCTTGTTTTAGCTGTGTTAGGATTTAATCAGAGACCATCTCTGTGGAAAGTTATACAGCCTAGTGAAAATTTAACATGTTGCAAAACAGTGAGGAGCCTGGGAACAACAGAAATAAAGAGCAGATGCCTACCCTTCAGTGATTCAGTAAAAGGATATTCAGAACCGTTAATTGGCTGTGGGGAGTTTTAAAGGGCAGGCCAAGATGCTCAGTCACTCTGGCAAAGAGCTGTGCCTACAGGCCTCGGGGGTGACTGGGATCTCTTTCGTGTGGTTTCCTCGCCTCCCCACCCACTCCCCCTTGCTCCCTCAGCCTGCTTGTGCTGGGGGACAATAAGCCAGCTTGCACCTCCAGCCCCACTCCCAGCTCTGCAAGCAGCTCCCTCTCTCCTGGACAAAGAGCATAAGGGCCAGCAGATAACACATCTGGCCCTGAGTCCGAGGCAGTGCCAAATGATTGAGGGGCAAGGCTGGGTATATAGCCAGAGAAGAGTCCTGAAAGATACGGTTTTAGATAAGGGTTTCCATTTACTGCTAAATGCACCAGAAGGCAGAGGCCACTAAGGAAAAATGTCTTTCTGCTGAGGGACTACACTGACCCTATTCCCTCTCTAGGGGCCCTATTCCCTTCTCCCACCAAAGCCCCAAGACGGCTCTTTCCAGCTGGTCTCTGTCTTGTAGGACAGTGGAGTCTAGCCAGCCATCTCCTTCCCCACTGAGTTGGTCAAGTCCCTGCTGCTGAGAACTCCCTCCAGCCAGAGCTTGGCCCCAGCTATTGCCATGGTGACAGCCAGCTGCAGCTTAGCACCAGCCTGGGGACTGGGCACAAAGAAAGAGTGTCCAAGAGTTGTGAACGCTGGGCTGCCCTGCACTCCTGGAGGCCTGGCGTGGGGGTGGAGGTGGGGCAGAAAAGGCCCCTTTGGGGATTGCTGGTAGTCCCTGACAGGTTTATTCTCTCAAAGAGGAGCCCGGAAGCTTGAAGCGTCTAAACTCTTGCTCCACACTGGAATCCAGGTTTATAAAGATAAAGGCTCCTTTGCCAAGGCAGTCTGGTATTTTACTTACACACATGCATTCATGCATGCATTCTTTCACATTGGGATGCACTTGCATTCTTGCATTTGACACCATTTTGACCCCCAAGAGAGTTAGAGACTTGGGAGTGTGCCTCTACTCAGGCCTGCTTCAGCTTTAACACCTGCCCTTTGGGGGCGCCTGGGTGGCTCAGTCAGTTGGTGTCTGCCTTTGGCTCAGGTCATGATCCCAGGGTTCCAGGATTGAGCCCCCCATCAGGCTCCCTGCTCAGCAGGGCGTCTGCTTCTCCCTCTCTCTCTGCCCCACCCCCGCCCCCATCATGCTCTTTCTTGCACGAACGCATGCACTCTCTCTCTCTCTCAAATAAATAAAATATTTTTAAAAAACCCTTCCCTTGGGGCGCCTGGGTGGCTCAGTCGTTAAGCATCTGCCTTCGGCTCAAGTCATGATCCCAGGGTCCTGGGATCGAGCCCCACATCAGGCTCCCTGCTCTGCGGGAAGCCTGCTTCTCCCTCTCCCACTCCCCCTGCTTGTGTTCCCTCTTCGCTGTCTCTCTCTCTCTGTCAAATAAATAAATAAAATCTTAAAAAAAAAAAAACAACCCTTCCCTTTGATGTAGTTGAATTCAAATTCAAAACTTGTGACCCTGGACAAGTTAACTATTAGTAATGATAGATAATATTTATTGTCAGGCATTATGTTAAATGCTTTCCAAGCATTATCTAATTTCACGGTAGTTTTATTAGATGTAGTTGTTTTAAATTCCCATCTTCAGGTACAAAAACTGAGGCTCAGTGATTTGTTTATCAGAGGCCCAGGTTTGACTGACTCCAAAGTCCACATTCTTAACCACTGTTAGTAACCTTGAATTGCCTTAATTTGCTCATCTGTAAAACAGGGAAAATAGCTGCCCCGCAAGGTAACTCTGTTGTGGGGATCAAATGAGATCACCTTGGTAAAAGCTTTTCTTGGAGGCAAAGCAGACAGATGCTATCAACTGTATCTGCTGGGGGGACAGAGATGCTCATCTCTGGCTCCTAGGAAAGTCGTCTTCCTCCTGTTCTTCCTGAAGGTAACTTACAGCGGGCTCTCTGGTTTCCAAAATCTCAGGGTCTGCCTCATTCCCTGTGTCCACAGGTGATTTCCATGGTGATGGTGGCTGTGGGAGTCTACGCTCGGCTCATGAAGCATGCAGGTGAGCTATAGGCCCCCCTCCATCTCCCCATGACTCTTCCTCCTCTGCTTCCTTCAGCCCTGGCCCTCTAATACGCTTTCCCACGTAAGCAATGGGGCTAAAGAGGACAGCAACCTTCTAGCCCAATCTTAACACCCTGCTCCAAGGCAGCAGGCAGGCCATGCCAGTTCACCAGGATTTCCCTAAGCTCCCACGAATCCCCCAGGATCTGCCTGCATTTTAGGCTTAGGAAGTGTCTAGGAAAGGAGGTAGGCCTCCGGGAGCAGAGAGTAATCCGAGGCCTCAGCTCCTCCCTCACTCTGTCCTGAAGTAACTCAACCTCCATTCCTGTTCTACTGCACAAAATCTCCAGGAAACGGAATCTGCAAAACTGGGAGCTAATGCCATTCTAATTCTTTTCTGGAGCGAAAGTGGTTCCTCCTTTCTTAAGCTTGGGAATAAAGGCTCTCACTTTGTTAGCTCCTCAAATTAAATGTCACAAACCCTTCTGGGCCCTTTTTATTCTCCCACGGGAGGGGAGCACTGCCTCCCCATAACCGTTGTCCAACCATACTAGAGATTCCCCCTGCAGAGGAGAACAGTTTTGGGGGGCACCCCCCACCTCGTCCCTGGGTATCACTCTCAGTCAGCACCAGGCTCAGACTGAGAGACAGCCCCTCCCCCAGAAGCAGCCTTGGCCTGCCTGGCAGTGGACCCTGCCATCCTGCTGATTGTGGTGGGCGTTCTTATGTTCCTGCTCACCTTCTGTGGCTGTATTGGATCGCTTCGTGAGAACATCTGCCTCCTACAGACGGTGAGTGGTCAGTGAGTGGTCACGGGCCCCACCAGAAAGACTCCAGCCTCCTCCATATGCCTCTCAGGCTCCTGATGCCATTCCTACAACCTTTCAGTTTCCTCTGCACCTCTCCCCCCTCCCCCCCGCCAAGCTTGTGCTGTCTGCTCCCCACTATAGAGCTCAGCCCAGATGACCCAGCACAGGGTGGCCACCCTCAAGACAGCATGGTGGAGGCAGAGGCCTTTATCATGCATGGGGCACCTGGGAGAAGTGCCCCATAGCTCCCCAGTACCCAGTACTCCCCATGGCCCTGGGAGGGGCTAGAGCCCAGCATGGTAATCAACTGTCTCCTTTTCCTGCCTGCTCCCCACAGTTCTCACTCTGCCTCACCATCGTGTTCCTGTTACAGCTGGCTGCAGGGGTCCTGGGCTTCGTCTTCTCAGACAAGGTAACGTTGGGAGCCAAGGGGCCTCCTCAGGTATGAACCAGAGGGAAGAAGAGAAGGTTCCTGCCCATGTCTAGCCTGATTAATTAACCACAGTGCTCCTTTCCCTGAGAAGCATCAGCCTTTGAAAGATTCTCCTTAGGGATGAACGAATGGCCTTTAAAGTCACCATATTTAAAGAGGATTTCCATATTGTAAGGTGTTTTCCTCTGACAGTCTGAGAAGCCAACAGGAAAATAAATTGTATGAACACAAAGTTAAAATAATCTGCAAACTTTAATGGCAAATTATTGGTTAAAACACAATTATCAAGTAGACCATAGACAACATGAAGAATCTTTTATTTCTTCTAAACATTGCTTATTGGGATAAACAGAAGGAAAGAAGGGGGAAAGTAAACAAGATTTTGAGCAGTGCTCACCATAGCTGGAAGTGATCTGCTATTTAGTGACAGTCCTTTTAGTTAAGAACCAGAATTCCTTTCTCAAAGAGCAAATGATTGCCAGGGGGTAGTATTGGACTATAGACAAGAAACTTTGAGGGAAGTAGCAGAGCAAGAAGGAAGAAAGCATGGTGGAAACTATGAAATGGGGAGCCACTGAGTTCATTCAGAATGTCCTAGTAAAATCCTAAAATGATCTGTTTGGAGTCTAAAGAGATGTAGTTCTCTCCTGTCCACTAGAGGTCAGTGTCTCGGTTTTGTAAGCCCTTTTCTACTAAAATATTAGATTCTCTGCTTTGCATCAACAAGTATTTTGTGGTAATAGTGTTCAGAGGTAAATAAATCTTGGATTATCTCGAAAATGTGGCTCTGAGAAGAGGCAACAGCAGGTCCTGTGTTTCTCTTGCCTACTGGTACCTGAGGGCCCAGGGATGGATGGGCTTCGGAACTGGCCATCAACCTAGGACCTGGTTCTGATTTCAAGGCTGACTTACATGAAGAAGGATGACCACTGTCTACTGTTATTCCTGAATGGAGGAGCAGTTAGGGATTAGTCCTGTGTTCTGATTCCCTACTCATGTCTCTGGCAGGCACGAGGGAAAGTGAGTGAGATCATCAATAATGCCATTGTGCACTACCGCGATGACTTGGATCTACAGAACCTCATTGATTTTGGCCAGAAGAAGGTATGGGCTAGGAGTGGGGGGAGGTCAGCTGTGGTCTCAGAGGCTGTAGGCAAAAGTTAATGCCATCCCAAGAGACACCTCACCCTCCAGGCCTGTGGACTTCTTCATTACTTTCCAGGTAATGGATTCTGGAAGGAGGTTTGGCAAAAAAACATACATAGCAGAGTGCTTTAAAAGTACTTCTAAGAGAACAGAACAGTAGTGTATATAGTAATCTACCATTTGTGTAAAAAAAGAGGGAGGAAAGAATATGTATTCATATTTGTGAAAGGAATCTACAAGGATATGTAGAAACTATTCTAAGTGGTTACTTATAGGGGGATAAGGAAGTGGCAGATTTTTAAATATTACCTATACAAAAGTTAAGTTTTTTAAATTGTGGTAAAATGTACATAACATAAAATTTACCATTTTAACCTTTTTAAGTATACAAATCTGTGGCACCAAGTATACTCACACTGTTTACATCCATCACCACATTCATCTCCAGAACTTTTTCATCTTCCCCAAATGAAGCTCTATCCATTAAACACTAACTCCCCATTTCCCCCTACCCCAACTCCTGACAACTACCATCTATTTTCTATGAATTTGACCACTAGAGGGACCTCATGTAAGTAGAATTGTACAGTATTTGTCCTTTTGTGACTGGCTTATCTCACTTAGCATGTCTTCAAATTTCATCCATGTTGTAGGATATGTCAAAGTTTCCTTCTTTTTTTAAGGCTGAATAACATTCCATTGTATGTATCCACCACATTTTGCTAATTCACTCATCTTTTGATGCACACTTGGGTCACTTCCACCATTTAGCTATTGTGAATAATGCTGCTATGAATCAAAAGTTGAATTTTAAATAAAAGTGCTTTTGAGACCAGTACTGAGTTCCCCTTCCCTTGGTGCAACTTACTTGGATCCTACTTGCTTTCATGGAGTAATTATGGGCCCATAATATTGAAGATTCTCTTCTGTTTTCTCTGTATTAAAACAAATATTTTCAACACTGATCCTTTAATTATTTCAGCCAATGTTTTTGAACACCTCCTTTTGCAGCCTCTATACTGTGCAGAAACTGCTCTCAAGGAGCTCATAGTTGAATGTGAAAAACAAAATATATATACAACTATGGTCGTTATAACAAGGTATATAAAGGTAAAGGCCACTGAAAGACATGAGCTCAAGGTTTAAGGTTGTGTTTAAAAACGGCCTGAATTTACAAATGGAAGCTGGCCACGGACTTTTGGCTGCTCTGAGAATTCCCCTGGTCACTTCAGTGTGAGGAGTGGGTGATTCTTAACCTCTGTGGTGGGCTTTGTTGCAGTTCAGCTGCTGTGGAGGGATTTCCTATAGGGACTGGTCCCAGAACATGTACTTCAACTGTTCAGAAGACAACCCCAGCCGTGAGCGCTGCTCTGTGCCTTACTCCTGTTGCTTGCCTACCCCAAACCAGGTGAGCCTACATCCCACCTCATTTCCTCCTGGGCAGCAATTTCAGTTACTTCCCGACTAGGGTAGCCACTGTAGGGAATCCCCATTCCCTAGCTTAACCAATCAATTTTGTAGGACAGTTGTCAGATGTTTCTCTTTGCCGCAGTCTAATGGCTCTGTTAACTTTTCACTCCTGTGGTCCACGTGGGGATTCAGAAGGTGCAGGTCTCTAAAGCAAGGGAAACTGAACTCAGATCTCCCAGAGGGAAGGAAGCTTGCATTGAGAAACTTCCAAGTTAGGATCCTCCACATATATTCCCTAACAATTTAGGAATTTAGGAAGGGTGGGAAGACCATAAGCTAGGACCTGAAATAAAAAGTTTGGGAATGGGAGTTCCATTTGGCTTTTCAACTCTTTCCCCAGGCAGTGATCAACACCATGTGTGGCCAAGGTATGCAGGCCCTTGAATACCTGGAGGCTAGTAAAGTCATCTATACCAATGGCTGTATTGACAAATTGGTCAACTGGATACACAGCAACCTCTTCCTTCTTGGTGGTGTAGCACTGGGCCTGGCCATCCCCCAGGTAACTTACCCTGTAAGACTTGTGGGTCTTAAAATTCTGCAAAGGCTCCTTTGTTTAGGGGAGGGCACCTGCGGACCAGCTAGGGTGTCAGGCAGTGACATTGCTAAGAAGCTGGGGATGGGATGGTGCTAACCATACTGGGAAGATTGAGTCAGGGAAAACAAAGACATCACTCGTTGCTGAGGGCCCAATCCATCTTGCCCCTCCCAGCTGGTAGGAATCCTGCTGTCCCAGATCCTTGTGAATCAGATCAAAGATCAGATCAAGCTGCAGTTCTACAACCAGCAGCACCGAGCTGACCCGTGGTACTGAGAATCCACCCCGCACCTCCTCACTATGGCGACAGGCCAGCCTCACCGACCAATAGCAGTGGGTATAGCTCTCAGCACCAAACGGAAATTTGGATTCCAGTTCCCCAGCAACAGCCCAGTGGGGAGAAGCCAACTCCAGCTGGGCAGAAAGCAGGGGGCACAGGTGGCTCAAGTCTAGGAAGGATGCACCTCCCCCTCTCCTCCATCCTAGCCCTCGGCATTATTAGAGTTATTTTGCATTATTTTTAACCTTACACATTTGGGTTTATGGTTTGTTGTTGTTGTTTTTTTAATTTTGTCTGGGCAGAGATGTTTGGGAAACATCAGTTGCAGAGAGTCTTGGGGGTACTAGGTGTTGCTTTTCACTGAGGCACTAAACCACTGGTTCTACCAGGGCTGATACTTACTTAGCCTGCTGGACATACTGATTCCATCTGTTGCCAGCAAGACCTGGCTGGAGAGTGGACACTAACAGCCCTACCTGGAGTCCAGTTGGTAGGATACCAGCTCCAGAAGGGAAGGGAGTGGAACAGGCAGTGAGCTTGGGGTCGACTGGGGACAGCTGTATGTGTTGGGTAGGAGTGAAAGGCGATACCTTTACTAAATGCTGCCCTGCCATCCCCCCAGGTAGTCAAAGTGAGCTACATCCTGCCCCTCCCTCATTTCCATGGAAACATGGCAGCAAGGGCAAGGGGTACAACAGCAGCCAAATTCATCCCTCTCCCCCACTCGACCCTTTTTTAAAAGGTCTGGAACCATGGTCTTTATACTCTGCAGCCAGCAGCGATGGGACTGAGCCACTTGTGCCCTTGAATTCCTCCCCTCTGGCCCTCCCTCTCCAGCAAGTGGGGTTTCTTTAACCTTGGCAGTGTGCAGAGGAGGCAAGGTTAACACCCCCGCCCCCATTACCCTGCACCAGAGTTCAGTATTTCTACAGTGTAAGAAGCAGGGATTTTGCTGGGGCAGGGGAGCCAGAGGGGCAATAAAAGTTTGTTGACCTGCGCTAAATTGGACTCCATGAATTTTCCATTCTGGCAACTAGAACGGGAGGGGTAGAAGGGCGCAGCGGGTGGGCCCTCTCTCCAGGTGGGGACTGGAGACTCCCCTAAACACCACAATACCCCCCGGGCCCCATCCCTCGCCCTATCTCCCTCAACCAGATGCAATCCTCCCCTCCCACAACCCCGCCCCCCCGGTCTAAATTAGGTCGAAAGATTCCCAGTTTCGACCTGGGAACGGCGTAATGTTATCCTAAAACCTGATGTTAATTTTTTCCCCCAACTAAACTGAATTAAAATTGGCCACCCAAAACTTTCAGGACGGGGGTAGGTAAGAACACAGCTGGAAATCAGAGTCTAGCACTCTCCGCTGGGGCGGGGAGGGGAACGAGGAGGAAGAAGGCCAGCTCTTCACCCCTAGTCTGGGCCCTCCATCCCCCTCCTCCATCTCCATCTGAAGGCGCTTGTACTGCTGCCCGCCGTACTTAAAGGAGTACTCAGAAAAAAACGCGAGCGGAGCGCGGGGCTTCCTCACGCCCAGAGAAGCGTGCGAGGGCGGCTAGCCGGGAGGCCCGGCGGGCGCGTCGGGGGCGGGGCCGGGGCGGGGCCGCGCGGCGCTGTGGGTGGTCCCCGCCCCCGCCGGAGCCGGCGCCTCCGCCCCCCGCCCGGGAGGAGCTGGGAGCTGGGCTGCCAGGGGGTGGGTACGTGGCTGCGAGACGCGGTTATGCGCTTAGTGTTCCCCGAAGTCTCCTCGCTGCCCTCTGCTGTCGGGGGTCTCAGACTGGGAGCTTTGGCCTGGCCGGAGAAAGACTCGAAAAAAATCCCTACCGCGCTGGAGAGAGCGAGTCGCAAGTTCTCTCCCCGCCCCCAGTTTCTTCTAAACGAGCCTTCTGCTCCTGGGAGGGCGCCTTTCCAGCAGCCGCCTGGGGCCCCAGCCAATGTTTAGCTCCAGCTAGTAACACAACGGAAAGAAAAAAATTAAATCATCACAAATAAAAAAATTTAAAGTAAGGGCTTTTTATTCTGAGAGAAGAGTAAGAAAAGCGCGCTTTCTCTGTGTCGAAGACACATTTTATAAAGCATTTTATACTTTTCCTTCTCATGCTGACGCGGACCATCGTTTGGGTTAGGACTTGGGGTGACGCACTTTCCCGGTTCCCCGGCTTTGAGGAGCTCACCTGGCAAGGGGCTCGTTTGGGGCCTCTTGGAATAAGAGAACAGGAATGGTGGTCCGCAGAACCAGGGTTCAAATCCAGACTGCTTAACTCCAAACTACACTTTTACTTAGGTCTTAGGGTATCCAGCCTTCTGGACTTAGACAAAAGGGTCAGGAATTTCTGCCCAAGTCCCGGGCCTTAAAGGGCTGCTAGCAAAAGTGCAGAAGCTTATATTGCAGTTCATCGTTCCTAGCTAGATTCATTCTTCAGTGTCTCTGGTTCTCAGTTTCTCAAGCTTTCTTTCTCTTCGGCCCGATGCTGGGAGAGAAAATGCCCCAATTTTTAAAATGGTTTCTTACTGGTATTTCATGTTTCATTGTGATTTGCTCCCTGGATTTCAGTTTCTAATAACCCTAGTCTCAAACATGTGGTGGGGTTAACACGGTATCTTAGAATAGCTATCAAATCTAGGCCTCAGAGGTGGGTGAATGGAAGAAAATTCTTGGGGCTGCGGAAATCAGGCCAGATCGACAGCAGTGTGGAGAAAGGCCCGAAGGAAGGTGAAAATCTGCCTGGGGTGAGGTGGCAAGAAAGGTACTGCTAATTCTCTGGGCCTCAAACCCTACTATGTAAACAGGGACTTTGAGTCCAAGAGTGCAGATTTTGCAGAATGTTCAATGACATTCTGATCCCCTCTGAATTTATTTTGTATTGCTGCTGTACCAAATTACCTAAAATTTAAAACATACAAATTTGTTATCTTACAGTTTCGAAAGTCAGAAATCTCAAATGGGTCTCACTGGTCTAAAATCAAGGTGTCATCAGAGCTGAGTTCCTTCTGAGGGCTCTAGAGGATCCATTTAACAACTTCTAGAGGCTGTTTGCCTGGCCCCTGTTTTCATCTTTAAAATACATCAACCTCTGCTTCTATGGTCACATCTTCTTTTTCTCAGACTCTGACTCTCCTATGTCCCTCTGATTATATTGAGCCTACCCAGGTTATCCAGAATAATCTTCCAATTTTAAGAGTCTTAATTTAACCACATCTATAAGGTTCCTTTTACCGTGTTAGGTAATAAACACACAGGTTCCAGGAATGAGGACATGAACATTTTGGGGTGGTCGTTATTCAGCCTATGATACCCCCTTCCCACTCTCATGCATCTCTTAAGGTGAGGGAATCCTAGGAAGAGCTTGAGGTGGGCATTGTCTGGCCTTGGTTCTAAAAATTACCTAACATTTATTGAGTGCTTACTGTGTGCCAGGCACACATTTATTGCAAGTTTAATATGAGGGTCCTTTAATATGCTATTTTCTGACATGTTCTCATCCCAAAAGAGAAGATACGTAAACAGGGACAGGGTCCAGTTTCAAAAAGGGGACACAGAAACCTTCTACCAGAAGAGTTCCCCTGGGCCATTACTCTAAAGAGGTCAGGAACATGTTGTAAACGATACTCTCTCCCCACAAAAAATAAGTTAAGAGTAATTAGATATTCCAAATTGCCATAGATAAAACACTTAGAGAAGGAGATAAAATGGGGAGTAACCATGCTCTAGAATTTATATTGGAAGTTAAGCCTCTAGAGTCTTCTCACTACCACTCCAGGAACCTGGTAAATCAGTCAGATGAATGGAATAGCATAGATACTCCAGAAGCATTTTCAACCATCTGTACTCACTGACTAATAAATACAGTGATGAGAGGAAGGGGTGATCACTAATAATGTTAGGACAAGTAGATTACGGTATGAGAAAGAAGCAACTGAGATTCATCTGTTACATACACTAGATTGCATTCTAGAGGGTAAAATAACTATTTTAAAACAAAAGAAAGAAAAAAATAAAAGTTGGAATATCATATTGATCCCAGCTGTAGGGAGCTAGAGTGGACAGCTTTTCAGTGCACCTGCCCAGCCCACAGTGGTTCTTCCTTCTTTGGAAATAGGTCCCCTACCCCTCAAGCCATAGGGGTGAATCTTAAGGAGCCATATTTGTACTGTAAGACATGGTCTCCCAGACAGAGCTAACCGGATCAGTCTTAGGCACTGCATTACTTTCCAAAGATCCACAAACTGGGTGGCTTAAAACAACAGAAACTTATTGTCTCTCAGTTCTGGAGGCCAGAACTTAAAATCAAGGTGTTGGTAGGGCCATGCTCCCCCTGGCATCTCTAGGGGAGGATCTTTTCTTGCCTCTTCCAGTTTCTGGTTAAGCTTCCAGAGCCTTAACCTTGGTTGGCATTCCTTGGTTTCTGGCAGCTTAATTGCAACCTCTGCCTCCATCTTCACGTGGCAGTCTTCCCTCTGTGACTGTGTTCCAATTTTCTCTTCTTATAAAGACACCAATCGTGTTGGAGTAAGGGCCCATCCTATTTCAGAATGACCGCATCTTAACTAATTACATCTGCAATGACCCTATTTCCAAGTGAAGTCACATTTTGAGGTACTGAGGGGGTTAGCTTACTCAGGGGGTTAGGGCTCCCCTTTTAGAGAGGAGGAACGAGAAACACTATTCAACCTGTAACAGGCACCTAGCCCAAACCATGCCAGACTTCCTTTCCTGGGATTTGGAATTGAGAACGAGATTCTAGTCACAGCCTGAGCTGACTGGTCTGGTGAAGAAAGAGAAGCAAATGGAAACTGAGGCTCAGCCTTCTTACACTTTATGAACTAAGTAGCAGAGAAAGTCTATTTACAGAAAGAGAAGAATGAAACAGATGGGGGGTGGGGAGGCATAGAATAAAAAGGGGCAGAGGAAGGACGCTCCGGGTGGCAGCTTTCACTACGGTCCTACAACCTTTCTGCAGCTTCACTGCTGCCCCGCCTTGGGTTCCCTGAGACACCGTAGGCTTCCCGAAAAGCTTGGTTTGTTTGCTTAAGGAAACTCAACTTGGTTTCTGTTGCTTACAAGCAAAGCTAATAGAAAAGCTATAATCAGAATAAGATACCCTATTAGTTTTCCTTGCTGCTGTAACAGCCTATCACAAACTTAGTGCTTAAAACAACACAAATTTATTATCATACAGTTCTGTAAATCAGAAACCTGATACAGGTCTCACTGGGCTAAAAATCAGAGTGTTGGCAGGTCTGCATTCCTTTCTGGAGGTGCCAGGGGAGAATCTCTTTCCTTGACTTCTCCAGCTTCTTGAAGCCCCTTCTTCCATCTTAAAATCCAGCAACACCATTTGTCTGGTTCTCTACAGCCAGAAAAGTTTCCTTCCTTTTAAGGACTCAAGTGACTGAATTGGACCCACCTGCATAACACAAGCTAATCTCCCCACCTCAAGGTCCTTAACTTTAATCACATCCATCTGCAGAGTCCCTTTTGCCATGCAAGGTGTCATATTCACAGGTTCAGGGATTCGAATGTGAACATTTTTTAGGACCCATTATTCTGCCTTCCACAGACGCATAACAAAATATGTCATGACCATCTGTAATAAGATAGATGGCTGAGAGTTTAATGGTCTTTCTTTGTACTGGTTTTCTTGTAAAATTGTTTCATTTTATTTGAACCACTCATTCTGAAGCTTTGGCCTCCTAAAGCTCTTTTTGAGGAACACAGGGTCAACTCTGTCAGATTCAAGGACCTTTATTTAGCTGCCTTCTCATAGCTGAAGGTTTAACTATCCCGGAAAGACACTGAATGAGGACATATTCCCAAAAGACCTGATTGGAGCCAGGAAGGAGTAAACAGAATGGCATCAAATTGCTTATTCCCCACTAGAGAACTGCATGTATTGAAACGTTATTACTGAGGAAAAGACAATTGAAATTTCTCTGAACAGAGAGTCTGGGGTGAATACCTTGATAAAGGTGTTGTTTCTGGCAGAGGGCTGTAAAGGCCAATTTACTTATAGACACAATAAAGGAAATGTACATCCACAGGAAGGCAGGTAGACCCGTGTAGTCAACAACGACAAATGGGCCAGGTGCCATTGCATACAGTGGAGAACACAAGTTCCTGCCTTCCCAACTCTACTGAAGGATATAGGTTTATACAAAATATGTTATATCTTATGTCAGGGAGAGATATAGGCTATGGAGAAAAATAAAGCAGGATATGAGGGTAGAGAGTGAAGGAAGAGGTGCTGTTTTGGATGAGGCAGTTTTAAAATACCTCAAATTTAAAAAGAACATTATTTTTGGAAACAATTATAGACTCACAGGAGGTTGCAAAGAAACATACAGAGAAGTCCCATGCACTTTTCCCTCATCTCCCCGAATGTTAGCATTTTATGAAATTATAGTACAGTATCAAAACCAAGAAAGCAACATTAGTGCAACCCATAGGGCTTGTTCAGATTTCACCAGTTACACATGCACTCATTTGAGTATGTGTGCATAGTTCTAGGTAATTTTAACATATGTATAGTCTTGCATAATCATCACTACGATCAAGGTACTGACCTACATATACGAATTATACTCAATAAAGCTATTACAAAGAAATACTTAACTATGCCATCATCACAAAACACGTCAGTTACCTCTTTGGGGCCACATACATCCCTCCCCACCATCACTAATCCCTGGTGATCACTAATCTGTTCTCCATCTCTATCATTATGTTATTTCATGTGACATAAATGGAATCATGCAGTAGGTATCCTTTTGAGATTGGGTTTTTTCACTCAGTGTCATCCCCTTGAGATTCATCCAAGTGACACGTATCAATAGTTCTTTCCTTTTTATTTCTGCGTAGTGTTCCATGGTATGGATGTACCACAGTTTGTTTAATCATTCACCCTTATAAGATGCTTGGTTAGTTTCCAATTTTGAGCTATTATGAATAAAACTGCTACGAACATTTGTGTACAAGTTCCTGCGTAAAAATAAGTCTTTGTAGGGCGCCTGGGTGGCTCGGTCATTAGGTGTCTGCCTTCGGCTCGGGTCGTGATCCCAGGGTCCTGGGATCGAGCCCCACATTGGGCTCCCTGCTCTGCGGGAAGCCTGCTTCTCCCTCTCCCATTCCCCCTGCTTGTGTTCCCTCTCTCGCTGTCTCTCTCTCTGTCAAATAAATAAATAAAATCTTAAAAAAAAAAAAAATAACAAGTCTTTGTTTCTCTTGGCTAAATGCCCAGGAGTGTGATTGCGGGGTTGTATGGTAAGTGTATGTACGGTTTTTCCAGAGACTGACAAACTGTTTTCCAGAGGAGCTGTATCATTTTATATTCCCCAGCAACGTATGAGTGATCCAGTTTCTCCACAGCCTTGCCAACATTTGGTGTTAATCACAGTTTTTCATTTTAGCCAGTTTGATAAGTATGTTGTGATATCTCATTGTGGTTTAATTTGCATTCCTCCTAATGACTAATGTTGAATTTTTTTCATGTATTTATTTGCCACCAATATATTCTCTTTGGTGAACTGTCTGTGCATGTCTTGCTCATTTTCTAATTGGATTGTTGGTTTTTTTAATGCTGAGTTTTGAGAGTTTTTAAAAATATATTCCAGGGGCTCCTGGGTGGCTCAGTCAGTTAAGCATCTGCCTTTGGCTCAAGTCATGATCCCGGGGTCCTGGGATCAAGCCCCATTTTGGGCTCTCTACTCAGCAGGGAGCCTGCTTCACCCTCACCCTCTGCCAGCTGCTCCCCCTGCTCATGCGGGCACTCTCTCTCTTTGTCAAATAAATAAATAAAATATTTTTAAAAATAAATAATAAATAAATAAAATATATTCCAGACATTAGACCTTTGTCAGATATGTGATTTGCAAATATTTTCTCCTGGTCTGTAATTTGTCTTCTCATTCTCTTAACAGTGTCATTTTCAGCACAAAGTTTTAAATTCTGATGAAGTCCAATTTATCAGTTTTTTCTCTTATTGGTCATTCTTTTGGTGTTAAGTCTAAGAACTCTTTGCCTACTCACAGGTCCTGAAAATTTTCTCTGTGTTCTTCCCTAGCAGTTTTATAGTTTTACATTTATATTTAAGTCTATGATTCCTTTTGAGTTCATTTTTGTATAAGGTGTGAAGTGTACATTGAGTTTCATATTCTTTCTTATGGATGTCTAATTGCTCTGGTACCATTTATTGTAAAGATTATCCCTCCTCCATTGATTTTTTTTTTTTTTGCTTCTTTGACAAATTTAATTGGGCATATTTGTGAGCTTGTTTCTGAGATCTCTATCTGTTCCATTGGTGAATGTGTCTATCTTTCCACCAATATCACCCTGTCATGATTACTGTAGCCCTATAGTAAGCCTGAATATCAAGAAATGGTTTCTCCCACTTCATTCTTGTTTTCCAAAAGTTGTTTTGGCTAATCTAGAGCCTTTCACTTTCCACATAAATTTTAGAATAAGCTTGTCTATGTCTAATACAGAAACTTGCCGAGATTTTGATTAAAATTATGTTGAACCTAGAGGTTTAGGGCATCAGTTTAGGGGAAAATGACGTCTTTATTATACTGAAGCTTCCCATCCATGAACAGTGTGTCTCTCTAAGGATTTAAGTTGTCTTTTATTTCTTTCATAAGCATTTTATAATTTTCTTTTTTTTTTTTAAAGATTTTATTTATTTATTCATGAGAGACAGAGAGAGAGAGGCAGAGGGAGAAGCAGGCTCCCAAGGAGCAGGGAGCCTGATGCAGGACTCGATCCCAGGACGCTGGGATCATGACCTGAGCCGAAGGCAGACGCTTAACCATCTGAGCCACCCAGGCGCCCAAGCATTTTATAATTTTCATCATACAGAGCCTATACTTATTTTTGTCAGATTTATACTTAAGTATTTTATTTTCTTTGGAGCGATTTATAAGGCATGTCTTCTTCAGGGGGAATAGTTGAATAGAGACCTGAGTGTAACAAGAACATGGAGTGAGCTCATGCTCATAGTGCAAAGGTCTTGAGACAGGAGCTTGCTTGGTGTACATAAAGAACAACAAGGAGAACAGCATGTTTGAGGTGGACTGAGGTAGAAAAAGAGTAGTAGCAAATAAGATCCAGGTTGTCAGGGGTTGACAGGGCCTTGGTGAAGTCATGATGAGACTATAGAATTTTACTCTAAATGTGATGAGGTGCCATCAGAGAGTCTTGAACACAGAGATGATATAGCCCAATTGATATTTTATTTTTTTTTATTTTTATTTTTTTTATTTTTTAAAGATTTTATTTATTTATTTGAGAGAGAGAATGAGATAGAGAGAGCATGAGAGGGGGGAGGGTCAGAGGGAGAAGCAGACTCCCTGCTGAGCAGGGAGCCCGATGCGGGACTCGATCCCGGGACTCCAGGATCATGACCTGAGCCGAAGGCAGTCGTTTAACCAACTGAGCCACCCAGGCGCCCAACCCAATTGATATTTTAGAAGGACTGTCCTGGCACTGGAAAATAGGCTGTAGGAAGGTAAGGGGAAACAGGAAGCTATATTAGGAAGCTCTTGGAGTGGCCCAGGTGAGAGGCTGGTAGCGCAGACCAGGTTGGCAGCTGTGGAGGTGATGAGGAATAGTTGGAGTCCAGACATATTTCGAAGGTGTAGCTGAGAGGACTGGGTATGAGAAGTTAGAGAAAGGGAAGAGTTGAGGATGACTCTAAGGTTCTTGGCCAGTGCAGCTGGCTAAACAGTGGTGCCATCTACTGAGAAGAGGAAAACTTCATTCTTTTTTTTTTTTTTTAAGATTTTATTTATTTATTTATTTGTCAGAGACAGAGAAAGAGAACAAGCAGGGGGAGCGGCAGGCAGAGGGAGAAGCAGGCCCCCTGCTGAGCAAGGAGCCCGATGCAGGACTTGATCCCAGGACCCTGGGAGCATGACCTGAGCTGAAGGCAGATGCTTAACCAACTGAGCCACCCAGGTGTCCCTGGAAAACTCCATTCTTTAGCATAAAAACAAAAATTGTCACTGTCCAGAAGAGACCTAAAACCTGCTATCCCAGTGCGCAGTCCCAGACCAGCCACATATCTGCAATGTTGGCTACTAGTTGGACTTCCAGAAGCTACTGAAATGGCAACATAGGAAGGATGTTGGAGATGAAAGAAGGGAAATGAAACCAATAGTTACTAAGCACATAAGGACCAAGATTTGTCATGCTGCTTCACATTAATATTCATTAGTTTCCCTACAGCTAAATAGTAATATGCTTTTTTTCTCTTTTCTTTTTTAATTGCTGTAAAAATATATATATATAAACATAATAGTTATTTTAACCATTGTAAGTTTATACTTCAGTGGCATTAAATATATTTACAACGTTGTATTACCATCACCACTATCTAGATCCAAAATGTTTTCGTCATCCCTACCAAAAATTCTGTAGTAAACCTAGTAAACCATATTCTACTTTCTGTCTCTATGAATTTGCCTATCCTAAGTGGCTCATATAAGTGGAGTCATTCACTCTTTGTCCTTTTGTGTCTGGCTTATTTCACTTAGCATAGTTTTCAAGGTTCATCCATGTTATACCATATATCAAAATTTCATTCATTTTTATAGTGGAATAATATTCCATTGCATGCATATACCATATTTTGTTTATCCATTCATCTGTTAATGGACACTTGGGTTGTTTCCACCTTTTGGCTATTGTGACTAGTGTTGTTGTAAATATTCGTGTATAAGTATCTGTTTGACTTCCTGCTGTCAGTTCTTTTGGACATATACCTAGAAGTGGAATTGCTGGGTCATATATGGCAATTCTATGTTTAGCCTTTGAGAAAACCATAAAACTTTTCCATAGCAGTTGCACCATTTTCTGTCCCCACCAGCAAAGCACAAGGGTTCCCATTTCTCCCTGTTCTTGTCAACACTTGTTATCCTCTGTGTGTGTATGTGTGTTTTAATAGCCCTCCTAGTATAGTAACTGCGAAGTAATATCTCATTGTGGTTTTGCATTTCTCTAATGACTAATGATGTTGAGCATCTTTTCATGTGCTTATTGGCCATCTGTAGATCTTCCTTGGAGAAATGTCTGTTCGAGTCTTTGCCCCTTTTTAAATTAGGTTTTGTTGTTGCTGTTGTTGTTGTTGTTGAGATTTAGGCGTGCTTTATGTATCCTGGATATTAATCCCTTATTAGATATATGATTTGCAAGTATTTTCTCCCATTCTATAGGTTGTTGTTTGTTTGTTTGTCTTTGCTTTTCTGATAGTATCCCTTAATGCACAGAAGTTCTTCATTTCGATGAAGTCCAATTTATCTATGTTTTCTTTTATTGCCTCTGCTTTTGGTGTTATACCCATGAAATTGGTGCCAAATCCAATGTCATGCAAATTTTCTCCAATGTCTTTTTCTGAGAGATTTATAGTTTCAGCTCTTAAATATAGACTTTGATCCATTTTGAGTTAATTTTTATACAGCGTGTACAACTCCATTCTTTTGCATATAAATATCCAGTTTTCCCATCACTGTTTGTTGAAAAAACTGTCCTTTACCAATTGAATAGTTTTGGCACCCTTGTAGAAAATCAATTGGCCATATAAGTGAGGGTTGATTTTTAGGCTCCCTATTCTATTCTATTGGCTGTCTTTATGTCAGTACTATACTGTTTTAATTACTGCAGCTGAGTAGTAAGTTTCAAAGTTGGGAAGTGTAAGTCTTCCAATTTTATTAATCCTTTTCAAGATTGTTTTGGCTATTCAGAGGCCCTTGCAATTCTGTATGTACTTAAAGATCAGTTTTTCCATTTCTGTGAAAAAGGCTATTGGAATTTTGATAAGGAGTGCGGTGAATCTATAGATCGCTTTGGGCAGTATTGACATCTTCCTATCCATGAACACAGAATGTCTTTCCATTTATTTAGGTCTTCTTTAATTTCTTCAAGCAATGTTGGGTAGTTTTTTTTTAAATTTTTTTATTGTTATGGGTATTTACCCCAAAGATACAAAACTAGGGATCAGAAAAGGTATGTGCACCCCGATGTTTATAGCAGCAATGTCCACAAGAGCCAAACTGTGGAAAGAGCCAAGATGTCCATCGACAGATGAATGGATAAAGAAGATGTGGTATATATATACAATGGAATATTATGCAGCCATCAAAAGGAATGAGATCTTGCCATTTGCAACAATGTGGATGGAACTGGAGGGTATTATGCTGAGCGAAATAAGTCAATCAGAGAAAGACATGTATCATATGACCTCACTGATATGAGGAATTCTTTTTTTTTTTTAAAGATTTTATTTATTTGACAGAGAGAGACACAGCGAGAGAGAGGACACAAGCAGGGGGAGTGGGAGAGGGAGAACAGGCTTCCCGCAGAGCAGGGAGCCCGACGTGGGGCTCGATCCCAGGACTCCGGGATCACGACCCAAGCCGAAGGCAGACACCCAACGACTGAGCCACCCAGGCGCCGATATGAGGAATTCTTAATCTCAGGAAACAAACTGAGGGTTGCTGGAGTGGGGGGTGGGGTGGGAGGGATGGGCTGACTGGGTGATAGACACTGGGGAGGGTATGTGCTCTGGTAAGCACTGTGAATTGTGCAAGACTGTTGAATCTCAGATCTGTACCTATGAAACAATGCAATATATGTTAAGCATGTTGTGTAGTTTTTAGTGCACAAGTCTTTTACCTCTTTGGTTAGATTTATTCCTATGTATTTAATTCTTTTAGATGCTCTATAAATGGAATTGCCATCGTGTAATTTCCTTTTCAGGTTGTTCACTGCTCATGTATAGGAACACAATCAACAATATCTCATTTTTTGTAAAGAAAGAAATAGGGACTTAGAATAAGTTGTTCAAAGATCCTTGGCTAGTAAGGTCCAACTCAGGTCTCTAACTCCAAATCTATTGTGCTACCTCTCAAAGGAGGTAGCTTACCTGGCCCCTTTCCCATATTGTCCTTTCTTTCTGACTTGATGCTCTTAGTTGCAAATTAAGAAACACTAGAAAAAGAAGAAAATGGAGCATTGCAACAATTATGCTCTAAATTCTGGCCAGTGTGACAACTGAACCATAAGGAGGCAACCAAGTTCTCCAGGACACCCATGATATTCCATAGATACGTTCATGTCCATTCTTTTTGAGTGGAGGGACAAATAACAAAGAGTCAACATTGAATGTGTGACATCAAAATGCCAAAATGGTTGGTGAGAATGACTCAGAAATCAAGAAGCTACTTGTAGCAAATCAAGTACGGTAATGCATTGTCAACACAGGAGAGTTCCTCACGGCCCTGACCAAAGGACTATGTCATGGCACGTAGATGGGGTTAATACTCTTGAGGACCTGGGTGGGGGTGCCTGAGGCTCAGGAGAGGTGCACTCTGCAGCCTGCCACCAGGTTAGAGACCAGGAGTGTGTCAAGTAACACTGAAGAGTCTCTAACGACCATGGCAGTCTTGATATGCCTGCAGGAGGGGATGGATGAGCTTTGTCCAAGACCCTGAGTGCCATTCAGGAACCGCTAGGTTCTCCTCCCCAGTCCCCACTGAGTACTTTTCCTCCTCTCCCAAACCTGCTGTCTCACAGGATTTCTGAATCTCCATCTCCGGCTGATTCTGCGGAACAGCACAGGCAATTTGAATGTGGAGCCATGACTACTGTTGCACCTGCCACTGATGGGAACCTGGCCCATCAGCTGTGGACAGTGCTATGCGAAGTTCCTCAGTCTGCTTTCCTGCTGCCCCTTGCCTAGGCCAGCAAGATATCCAGAAAGGAATGCTGAAGCCTGGTAAACAGAAGTATGCTTCTATGTATACTTCTATTATACACACATACACACAAACACACATACAGAGTTGAGAAATTCGAGTATCTTCTCCCTCCTCCCGAAGGGAAGAACATTCTGGCCAGAAGTTAACACCTTGGGAGCTTCTCAATTTACCCTCTTCTATCTCTCCAGTGTAAAGTGCTCTATTGCAGTGAGGTATTCTTCCTCATACCCGCCAAGAAATCCCAGACAAGGAATGATAGAGCCTTCATACCTAATGAATTACTAACATTTTTAGGTGGAGAAGTAAGGAGTTGCCCGAGCACATATGTAGGTTCCTCCTAATGTGTAGGATACTGAGAAAATCCCACAGGGCTTCAAAGCTGCCTCAGTAACAACCCGATAGAAAATAAGTGAAGAAAGTTCACAAAGCAAAATGTCAGCATGGTATCCAGGTAACTTTCTCTGTGGTTCAGACTTTGGACATGTTATAACAGCATTTCATTTATATCACAGAAAAAATTAATCAAGTAGGTCATAATGCTTTAAATTATTTTTCCAGTGGGACTCTTATGCTCTAATGACAGTCTATTCCTACTGCTTCCATAAATCACCAGTGACTTCCCTCAAATGGTCCCTTGCCTCCAGCCTCTTGCCCTTCAGACCATCCTCACATTGCCTCATTAATGTTCTTAAGCATATCAATCCTCTGATCAAAAATCTGCGCTATTTCCTTGTTGCCAATAGAATTAAACCTGAATTCCTCTCTATGCCATTTGAGGTTTCTTACCGATCACTTTCTCTCCTTCTCCTCTACTGGGTCCTGATTGCCAGGCCAGTCACGCTCTGGAGTAAAGTCCTAGTTTCCTGCACTTGTAATGGCAGCTCTACTCCTCTCTACTTTTCTAACTCCGCCTTCTCACACTTCAGGGCTGGGTTCAAATCCCGCTTCTTCCATTTCCACCCACACAGGCTCTCCCTGCTAGAAATTCCTAATGCACACTCACTGTACACCTCATTTTGGCAGCTTATTTATTGAGTGGTTACTATGCATGTCTGACTGCACTAGATGCTTTGTGACTACAGAGACTAGAATAAGGTCCCTGCCCTGGTGGAGAAGAGTTAGCTGCTTCATCATGATATATTACTGTCTCCCGAGGGCAAGGCTGTCTCCACAGTAAAATGTAAGTTCTCAAGTTCTGCAAGGATATCATGCTTATTATGGGGCTATGGACATCCTAGGATTTCAGAAAAACTAAATTGAATTAAATCCTCTCTCTGTGTCTCTGTCTCTGGGGCTTACCTACTAATTGAGGATGGTAGCTGAAGTGCAATAGCTAATTTGTTCTTAAATGGCCAAACCTAACACAGCTCATCTACTTCAGCTGTGCTGAAGGGGTAAGGGTAGGGGTGAGAAAGGAAAAACCATCCCAGTGTGTTGCGACATGAAAAAGTTGCTCAGTGTTTAAGTCCACTCTCCCGGAGGGACCCCTTGCTGTAGGTGTAAACTGTTGCAGGGTGAAATCAAGTGCGGTGACTCAAAGCCCCACAAGTAAAGGAGTGAGGAAAGGCCAAATGAGTAGAATAGGGAAGGAAAGCAGCAGAAACTTCCTCAGCCAGCATATGAGCAGCAAGGGCCATAAAGAAAGGAATGGCTTCCTTTGAACGTAACCAAAGACATGCCAGGGTCAGTCGTTGGAAACCACGGCTCGCACTTCACACATCTGTAGCAATACAGGCTGATGTGGGCACGTTTGGTTTCCAAACACCTGCTCTCACAGGTTAACAGCAGCCCGAGTGACTCTGAGCTCTTCTCTCACACCGGTCCTGAGCTGGAAGGATTGAGACAAGCAAGTCCACCCAACCCTGGTTCTCTTCCATGGAGCCCCGGGACAAGTCGAAAGATCTAACCAAAAACAGAAAAAACTGGCGCGTTGGGGGACGGGGCAAGGATGTAGAAGAGGCTTCTGCTGACTTCAGGCATCCCCGGTCTCTCCCATCGTAAACCAGAAGAGTCTATTCCCTGCAGATGACCAAGTCGAACGATCCTCGGGCCGATCAAAGTGCCCGCTGAGTCTGGTTGCAGCTCCCGGCCACGATTTCCTCCCATCTCTTGCTCCAGGGCGGCGAACGGGGTCACCAGAGCCCCCTGGCCCGGGCCCCTCAGGGCGCCCGGGACAGTGAAGCTCGCGCTCCTCCTCTCTCGCATCCCCTCCCCTCCTCTTCCCTCCCTCAGCCAGTCCCTCCCCAAGCCGTGGCGGAGGTGGGGCCGGGCTTGGCTCGGCAGGGCCCGTGCATTCCAGAGAGCCGAGCGAGCTAGAGCAACAAAGGAGCTGGGGAGTCGGTGGGAGAAGTCGGGGGGCTGCTGCGCGCTCGGGCGAAGGTGGCGGCTGGGCCGCGGGCTGGCGCAGAGGGGAAGCCGGGGAGCTAGTCCCCCACCGCCGGCCCGCGCCTGGCCTCCATCGCAGGGCCGGGAGGTAGTTTTAATGGTGGAAGAGGGAATGGGGCTGGAGATTGGGGGCCCAGGGGGCTCCCGGGGCTGAAGACAACTTGGATTGGCCGGAGAAAGAGTAGAGAGTTGTGCATCCCGGCGGGGGCCTCAGCCGCCCAACATGGGCCCCGGGGTCCAAAGTTTGCGAAGTTGGGCTCCGAGGCCCCGCGGAGCGCCGAGCGTCCGAGGGGGCCCGGCACCGGACTTGCGGGGCGCACAGGTCGCCTGAGCCACCTCCGCGGCCCCAAGGGTTGCGTGTGTGGCCGGGGGGCTCCGGGGAGCGGGCGGGGGCGCCGGGGCTTCTGCTGAGTTGGCGGGTTTGGCCATGGCCGCTGCCCGCCTCGCACGGGGGCCGGAGATCCTGCTCCTGGGGCTGCTGCTGTTGCTGCTGGGGGGCCCGGGCCGGGGGACGGCCTTGAGCGGGAACGCGACTGGGCCTGGGCCGCGGAGCGCCGGCGGGAGCGCGAGGAGGAGCGCGGCGGTGACCGGCCCTCCGCCGCTGCTGAGCCACTGCGGCCGCGCAGCCCCCTGCGAGCCGCTGCGCTACAACGTGTGCCTGGGCTCGGCGCTGCCCTACGGGGCCACCTCCACGCTGCTGGCCGGGGACTCGGACTCCCAGGAAGAAGCGCACGGCAAGCTCGTGCTCTGGTCCGGTAAGCGCGCGGGAGCCGGAGCCGGGGCTGCCGCGGTGGGATGCGGGACTCTTGGACAGAACAGGCTCGGGCCTGAGCTTTGGCGAGGGCGGGAGCTGCACCCGGGAGAGTTGAGGAACACAGTCTGGAACTTTGGGTGCTGCCTGTAAGCAGGATGGGATCCTCGGTGAGGAGGAGGGAGGGCGAGGCAGTGGAGGGAGCCGGTCACAAAAGGCCGGAGCAGGGTGGGTGCGCAAAGGCTGCGGGGGAATTGAGGGGCCCATGAGGAAGGGGCTCAGAGCCACGGGGAAGGACGTTTTTTAAGAAATGGAGCTGCTCCACCTCAGTGCTGCTTTGGAAGCGGGGTCCTTGGGGATTCAAGGAGGTGTTTAGATCTTGGAAAAGAAACCAACCGGGAAGTCCAGAGTTGAAGAGGAAAAACGGAAAAGGATGGGGTAGAAGATTTAGGCATTGAGGGACAGGGTGGGGGGAAAGAACTGAGTGAAATTTGTGACGGAATCGAAACCCCCTGGTGTTGAGTAATTAAAAGTTAAGCAGAAATTTCCAGAAATCTTGTTTTGGGAGACAGGAAGTCCAGAGAACGGTGATCCTGTCTTGCTTTTACAGGAGATTTCACTGTTTCCTCATCTGAAAAATGGGGACTCTGATCTTTTTCTGAGGTTGTGAAGGTATGAGACTATTCTAAGAATTATTTGTGTATTCTTTGGAAGTTTGGATCCTCAGGCTGGTCAGGGCTGCGGAAGGACACTTAAGTCTGGGATGCTGAGAGCCTGTGGAAACTTTCATAGTGGTCTGAAGTCCCAGAGCACTCACCTCACGGTAGGATTATGGCCTACCTGAAAAACTGCAGAGTGAACCCAAACAAATCCTTCCTAAGCAGTGTGGAGTGGATTCTCTCCCCACGTGTCACTCTTCTCGGTTGGGGGCCTGAAGGGGCCTGGGGAAAAGAACTGGTCTTGTCATCCCTTGCTTCTAGTCCATGTGATTCCAAAACTGTCCTTGAAACAGAAAACCAGAAGTCAGGAGCCAACTTGGCAACTTCCTTCTTTCGACAGGCCTTGGGTGCCCTACATCTTCCTTCTGCCCTGGGGGCTGGTGATGATCCTGAAGGAGGGAGCATTATGTAGGCTGCCTGTCATTGTCAACTTGGCCACTAGAGTTCTCAGAGTCATTGCTGGATGTTGGACAAAGCCATGTCATTCCTGGCCTGGTATCATTCTCTGGCAGATGCCAGAGGAGGAACTTGGGAGATGGTACCCATGGTGGAGCTACATCCTTAGTGGGAATCAGGTTCTAAAGTCAGCATGTAGGCAGAAACTATGTGTAATCAACAGTTGCTTTGAAAAATCCATAAATTACCGTAACATAAGGTCTATGTGATTTTGCCTATACACTCTTTTAATGGTAATATGTTTGTATAAATGTGTAACATATAGGAATGTATAGTATATAAGAAGGGGCATACCTAGAGAATATAATTTTAGTCTTTAAAGTTACGTAAATGCAAAAGAGCGGAAGACTGAAAGAATAAAAAAGGAACACGAAAGAAAGGGATAAGCAGGTTTCTTTGAGCACTGCCTGAAAGAAGGTTTTCGTTTAGGAGCCAGTTGTTGGAAAAGCAGATCTCTCAGCACTAGGAGCTTCCCCAGTTCTGAGACACTCACACTGAGAAGGTATTGATGCCTCCCCCACCCCCACCTCTCTCTCCTTATTTATTTTGCAGGGCCTCATGGTTGAATTCTCCTAAGTTAAATACATGGGTGATGCTGCCCTTCTGTAGTTACCATCAAATCAAGGAGGAAGGGTATGGACCTCTTTCCAGTCCATACTCCTGAGAGAAGCTGCTGAGCAGGCAGAAGTGGTTTTGGCAGGAAAGTTTAGGAGTTAGAACCATCTGCTGGCTGTGCAGTTTTGATCCTTACCAGCTGGGCATCTGGTGAGGCCGGGTCCTGCAGAGGTGCCAGCCCGGAGCCCAGGTCTTTAGTTCACACTGAAGTTTTCTCTGCTGCCATCATCCCTCAGCTCAGTCACATTCCCATGTGTTTACTGCTTGTTCTTTCTGCTTTGGGTCTTTCTGCTAGATGTTCTGGGCAGTGGGGTCAGAAAGCAGATGGTGGTGCAAGCTGGGCCAGTGGTGGGTAGAATAAATCAGAGCCAACTCTAAGAATCACCGACAGGCCTTTGTCTGGGAGCCTCTGGTGAGTGATTTGTCCTGTCCTGAGTGAGTGGTCTTGATTTGACCATGACTAAAGGGCCGGTGTCACCTGGCTTTTGGAGGTGTTTTTGTGGGTGAAGGATGAAGATGATCTAGGTTGTCTTCATCTGTAAACTTTTGAAGGTCGAGCCTGGTTCTTCACTTTTTTTTAAAGCCTCAGAGTTCTAAGTACACAGCTATCCACTCATTGATTAAATTAGGCACTGGATGCTTGCTATATGTCAGCCTGGGTCAGGTTCTGGGGCATATAAAGATGAGGAGTACAGACATGATCTCAAAGGGGAGGGAAATCAAAGGGAAAAAGACAAACAGCTTTAGCAGTTCCTGTGAGAGGTATTGTGACAGGGTAGGGTGCTCGAGGAACACAAAGGACTTTGGGGAGCAAGGGAAGACCCCCAGAGGAACTGACCTTTAGCCTATGACCTGAGAAATAAGTAGGAATTACCTGAGCCAAGGAAAGGTTGGATGGGAAGGAATAGGAAGAGGGGACAGCATGCAAAGGTGAGGAGGTGAGAGGGCTTGGTACTTTTAAAAGAGTGTAAGAATTTTAGCAGAGCTGGATCAAAGCATGTGAGGGATAGAATTATAAGAGATAAGACCTAGAGAGTTAGAAAGCAGAGGGATTCATACCCCGTATTAAGAAGTTTGGATGTTATCTAGGAGATAATAAGGAGCCACTGACAGCTTTTGAGCAAGGGAGAGATGTAATCATATTTGCATTTTAGAAAGATCTCTTTGAGTATTGTGTGAAGAAGCCATGGGAGGAGGGAGGGCCTGGAGCCGGGTTGCTTGTCTAGGGCATGGTTGAAGTAGTTCAGGTGAGATATGATGGTGGTCATGATGGAGGTGGAGGTCCATCATCCAGAGATGATGGGTACAGCTGAAGGAAGTGGACAGATCCCAGAATTTCCGAGTAGAACCAATGGGACTTGCCGATGAGTTGGATGGAAGGCATGAGCCAGAAGGAGGACCTAGGTTTCAGGCTTGAGGGCAAGGTGGTATCGTGATTTTGCCTAAGGGAATGCTGGAGGAGGAGTATGTTTAGGAAGAAAGCATGGCTTCAGTTGGGCCATGTGAATTAGAGGTGCTCAGTGGACATCTCTGTGGAGATTACTGGCAGATTTGGAATAGGAGTTGCTGAAGAGAGCAACCACTGTGTGCTCCCTCAGCCTAGAGCCTTTGGAAGTACACCATTGAGCGAGGAAGTTTATAGCTCAGGCTGGACTACTTTCTAGATCTGCAGAGAACTCAGGTCTCTCCTATATCCTTCGACTCTCTGGACTTGGGCATGTTCAGGCACTCAGCATCTTTCCCCATTATAGCTTGAAATGTCTCTTCATAAGCATTCCAAGCTGACCAGACAAACATAATATCCAGGCCGCGGTCCACCTTGGGCCAAATCTGGTTTGGTAAATGGGGCAAGAAAGCAGAGACCTGCGGCCGGTGAGGGAAATAAGTCCCTGTCAGCCAGCACGTAGCCTCTTTGACCAGTGTGTGCACAGTGATGTGTGGCCTTGCTACCCAGCCGGGGGCAGCCAGCGGAAGAGGGCCAGAGAAGCTGGGAGGAATTTCTCTTTTCCTCTCAGACATCTGGTTGAGGTGATGAGAGGAGGGATGGTGTTGGTGATGGTGGGTTGTTTGCAGGGGCAGATCAGAAAGAATTTCCCTAGAGCTATTCCCAAACCTGGCTGACGAGGAGAATCAGTTAAGATCTATATATTTGGAAAGTGTGAAAATACAGAAAAGCGTTTATCAGCCCGAGTTTTAATTTTTGCTTTAGATTTTTCACTTTTTAATTCATTTTTATTTATTTATTTTTAAAGATTTTATTTTTAAGTAATCTCTACACCCGACGTGGGGCTTGAACCCACAACCCCGAGATCAAGAGTTGCACACTCCTCCGACTGAGCCAGCCACGCGTGATGAGATTTTTAACTTTTTAATTGTGAAATGCTGCATGTATACAGGAAGTGCATAAAACACAGAGGTACTAACTAACAAATAATTATAAAGTGACACCTGAGTCAAGAACTAGATCATGGCCAGAAGCTCCCATTTGTCTTTTTCAATCACATCTCCTTCCTTTGTCTTCTAGAAGTAACCACTACCCTGATGTTTTTGATTATCAATTCCTTTTTCCTCTATAGTTTTTTTTTTTTAAGATTTTATTTATTTATTTGACAGAGAGAGAGACAGCGAGAGAGGGAACACAAGCAGGGGGAGTGGGAGAGGGAGAAGCAGGCTTCCCGCCGAGCGGGGAGCCCGATGCGGGGCTCGATCCCAGGACCCTGGGATCATGACCTGAGCCAACGGCAGACGCCCCTTTCCTCTATAGTTTTATCATCTAGTTTTGGAATCCCTAAACAGGATATTTCAGTTTTGAAAGTTTTGGGGTTTTTTTAAGATTTTATTTATTTGACAAAGAGAGAACAGTGAGAGAGGGAACACAAGCAGGGGGAGTGGGAGAGGGAGAAGCAGGCTCCCCGCAGAGCAGGGAGCCTGATGCTGGGCTCGATCCCAAGACCCCAGGACCACAACCTGAGCCAAAGGCAGATGCCCAACAACTGAGCCACCCAGGCGCCCCTCAGTTTTTAATGTTTTTGAGCTTTATACAAATCATGATACGTATTTTCTTTTATGTCTTTTATGTCTGGCTTCTTTTGTTATATATTCTTTTGTAAGATTCATCCATGTTATTGCAGCTCATTTTTTTTTTTCATTGCCGATCGGTATTCCATTGTAGAATATATCACAATTTATTAATCCATCTTATTGCTGTTAAACATTTAAGTTGTGTCCAATTTTTGGCCACTGTGAATACCATTGCTGTGAGTATTCTATGTATATCCTGGTGCACCTGGGTCAAGTTTCCTTAGGTACCTACTTAGAGGAATGGGATTACCAGACAATAGGGGATGCATAACCTTTAGCTTTAGTGGGTAATACAAAACAGTTCTCCAGAGCGGTTGTGCCAAATTAGGTTCCCCACTAATCCCGTAGAAGAGTCGCCATTGCTCCGCATGATTCCTGATCCTTGGTGGTGTCAGCCTTTTACATTTTTGCCAATCTGGTGGATATATTGTGGTATGTGTTTGTGGTTTTAATTTGTGTTTCCCTGATAACTAGTGAGGTTAAGCACCATTTCAAATGATTACTGACCATTTGGATTTCTTCTAGTATGAAATGTCTATTCACATTTTTGGCCCATTTTTCTATAGGACTGTCATTTTCATAAGATTTGTAAGAGTTCTTTATGCTGGGTATGAGTCCTTTATTGGTTGTATGCATTGAAAATATTTTCTGTGGCTTGCCTTTTCATTCTCTCTGTGTCTTCTGTTAAACAGAAGTTCGGAGCTTTAAGGTAGTCATTTATAAAACTTTTATGATTCGTGCTTATTGTCTTATTTTAAAAAGTCCTTTCATGGGGTGCCTGGGTGGCTCAGTTGGTTAAGCATCCTACTCATGGTTTTGGCTCAGGTCATGATCTCAGGATCTTGAAGTTGCCCTGCATGGGGCTCCCTGCTCATTGGGGAGCCTGCTTCCCCTCTCTCTCTCTCCCTCTGCCCCTCCCCACCCCTGCTCATGCACACACACACACTCTCTCTAAAATAAATAAATAAATCTTAAAAAAAAAAGTCCTGTCATAACACAAAGTTATAAACTTATTCTCTTATGTTATCTTCTCCAAACTTTTTAGATTTTCCTTTCAATTTAGACATGTAATTTACTAGTTTCATACATGTCTCAACATCATTTGTTAAAAAGAATATCCTTGCTCCACTGCTCTGTCATAAATCAAGTGTCCAAATATCTATTTGTTTCTGGGACCTTTATTCTGTTCCATGGCTCTCTTTTGTCTATCCCTTGCCAATATGTACCATCTTAATAATCATATCTTTTATTTTTTAATTATCACATCTTTATAGCATGGTTCTTCACCTTCTTTGGGCTATGAACCTCTTTGGCAGTCTGGTAAAACCTATGGGCCCCTTCTCAGTATACTATTTTTAAATTTATAAGGTAAAACACATAGGATTAAAAAGGAGCATATAGGATTACAAAGGAAATGAATTATATTGAAATATAAATATCAAATATATTAAAACAATTTTGTGATCTAACATATATGTGCTTATTTATTAATACACTAAGTAAGATGTACTATGTGTTTAATAACCACCATAATGTCAAGGTAGAGATAAACAGTAACAATATTTTGAGATATCTATAACAAAAATATCTGATTTCCATTTGTGACAAAAACACAAGTACTGATAACATTACTGTAGTATGTGGCTTACATCCATAATTGAAGGAAAGGCTAAATTTCTGTTAGATGTAATTTTTTTCTCATCTAAGTTCATGGGCCCCTAAATTCACTGTAAGAATCCTTTGTGAGTTCCAAGCCAAGAACCTCCACTGTTCTTTTTTTTATATATAAGATTTATTTATTTATTTTAGAGAGAAAGAGAGAGCATGAGTGGGAGGGATAGAGGGAGTGGGAGAGGGAGAGAGAAAGTCTCAAGCAGACTCTGTGCTGAGTGCAAAGCCCGACGCGGGGCTCAGTCTCACCACCATGAGATCACAACCTAAGCCAAAACCAAGAGTTGGACGCCTAACCGACTGCACCACCCAGGCGCCCCATCACTGTTCTTACAGTACTTATAGTATTTATGGTACAGGAGTATCTAATAGAGTCTGGGATACTCTTGACCCTTTTGTGTTTTAATATAAAAATAGTTGGTGGTGGTTTTGATGGGGATTACATTGAGTATACAGACTAATTTGAAAAAAAAAAAAAGACATCCTTACAATATTGAGTCTTCCAATCATTTCATTATATATTTCTGTCTATTTAGATCTTTCATTTTCTCAATTTTTTAATTTTTGTGCAGCGTTTCAATGTCATTTGTTAGATATAGTCCTGGATACTTGATTTTTAAAATACAATTATAAATAGTCCCTGTAACATTTCATTTTCTGTTTGTTGCTGGCATTTAGAAATACAATTGATTTTGAATCCAGTAAACTAGCTAAATTTATTCTACACACACAGCCATCTCATTTGTGAATAATGAGTTTTGTGTCTCTGTTTTCAAGGTGTGTATTTTTTCATCTTTATTGCCTTAATGCAGTGCTTAAGACATCCAGTACATTGTTAAATACAAGCGGTAAAAGTAGCAGCATCCCTGATCTCTGACTTAGTTTCTGTATTCTAAAGTTTTTCTATCCTTCACCATCACGTACGATGTTTGGTATAGGTTTCCTGTAGTTACATTTTATCAGATTAAGAAAGTGTTGTTTTATTCCTAATTTGCCTATTCTTCTTTTTATCATGGATGCATGTTGGACTCTATCAACTACTTCTACATATACTGATATGATCATCTGGTTTTTTTCTTCTTTAATCTGTTAATGGGATAAATGGCATTGGTTGAATTTCCTAATGTTAAGCCAATCTCAGAACAATGGTTTTCAACTTGACTGATCATCAGAACCACACAAAAAGTCATTTAAAAATTTTTAAAATTTCAATTGTGGTTGGGTGGCTCAGTCAGTTAGGCATCACCTTTGGCTCAGGTCATGATCTCAGGGTCCTGGGATCGAGCCCTGCGTCGGGCTCCTTGCTCAGCGGGGAGCCTGCTTCTCCCTCTCCCTCTGCCCCTCCCCCCCATGTGTGCTGTCTCTCAAATAAATTAAAAAAAATCTTTTAAAAAAAGTTTAAATCGTGGCAAATATTTAAGAAGTCTGTGAATATAGGGGCGCCTGGGTGGCTCAGATGGTTAAGCGTCTGCCTTCGGCTCAGGTCATGATCCCAGGGTCCTGGGATCGAGCCCCACATCGGGCTCCCTGCTCCTTGGGAGCCTGCTTCTCCCTCTGCCTCTCTCTCTCTCTCATGAATAAAAAAAAAAAAAAAAAAAAAGTCTGTGAATATAGAAAAATGCCAAGACTAATAAAACACCTGTGTCTTTATTTTTTTTGTTTGATATTTTAATAAAATGAAAGAAGTAAAACAATACACAGATGAAGTTGATATCCCCTTTCTTCCTGTCTACAATTTTGTTCCCTTCTCTAAGGAGATTCCCCCATCTCAATAATTTGCATATTTATTTTTTTAAGCTTAATGACATCTAAAAAGTTGGTAGTATGTGCACATGGTACAAAATTCAAAAGTAACCAAAGTTAATCCCTCCACTTCTGCTTCCAGCTACTGATTTCCCCTTCCTAGAGGCAACCACAGTATGATTTTTATGTGTCCTTTTAGAGATATCCAACATATATATAAATGTAGATGTGTCCTTAGTCTTTTTCCTCCTGCACCCAGTAGTAGCCTGCTCTTCAGACTGTTCTCATGCAACTGCATCCATTTAACTAGATGCATTGGAGATAGTTCGATTTCAGTGCAAAGAGTTCAACCTTGCGTAGTGTCCTATTATATTGATATATGATATTTTATGTAGCTGGCCTCCTATTGATGGCTATGCATTCATGCAGTGTCTACTCTTTTGCTGTTACAAACGATGCTGCAATGAATAATCTCATGTATTATTTTTGTAAACATGTGAAGTGGGATTGCTACCATAAAGTTCTGATAGATAATGCCAAATAGTCTCCACAAGTGTTTACTAATTTCTGTTCTTACTAAAAATATAAGTGCCAGTTTCACCCACATTCTTGTCAATACGTTTTCGAATGTTTTGATCTTTATCACTCTAAAAGTTAAAAAATTATATCTCATTGTAGTTTTATTTCACATTTAGTTTATTAAGAGTGAGGTTGACGGGCACCTGGATGGCTGAGTCGGTTGAGCTTTGGACTGTTGGTCTGACTCTTGGTTTCAGCCCAGGTCATGATCTCAGGGTGGTGGGAGGGAGCCCACCCTGCCCCTCCTCCTGCTTGCACTCTCTCTCTCTAAAATAAATGAATAAAATCTTAAAAAAAAAAAAAAGAATGAGGGGCTCCTGGGTGGCTCAGTTGGTTAAACAGCTGCCTTCGGCTCAGGTCATGATCCCAGGGTCCTGAGATCAAGCCCCTCATCAGGCACCCTGCTTGATGGGCAGCCTGATTCTCCCTCTCCACCGCTTGAGCTCTCTTTCAAATACATAAATAAAATCTTAAAAAAAAAAAAAAAGAATGAGATTGAATGTCTCTTTATGTGCTTAAAGGCCATTTGAGTTTGAGCTTTGTCTTTTGCCCATTTTTCTATAGGATTATGAATTTCTAACTGATGTGGAAGAGCTTCATGCACATAAGGAAATTAGCTCCTTACCTGTGATATGTATCTGAAATATATTTTCTCAGTGTGTTGCTTTTCTTATGATTTTGTTTTTTACTCTACTGATTTTATTTTTCTGAAGTCTTTTAAAATCTTTTATAGCTTCTGAGTTTTGTGTCATACTTCAGAAAGCCCTCTCTACTTCAAGATTTTAAAAACCATTTCCCATCTTTTCCTCTGGTACTTTAATTTTTAAAACTCATGTAGTCATTTTGATTCATCTGGAAATTATTTTTATGTAAGAAATGGGGTAAGGATCCAAAGTTTTTTTCCCTAGGTAGTTCTTCAATAGTCTTTTAAGATTTCTTTAATAATCTCTTTTCCTTAGGGAGTTTATTTTTCAGGTACAAAACAGTATTTAAAACGAGAAAAAAAAGCAACAAAATTCCACATTTTTAGAAGTTGATTACTGCAAATATCACAAAATGCTGAAAAATAACACAGTATTTTTATTAATCAACTGCTTGCTGCTCCTCTAGAATACATTTTACTCCAGTGAGATCCCCCATTTAAAATATATTGTTCAGTAAACATCAGTAACATTCACTTTTTCTTTGTTGTACAGCTTCTATGACTTTAGACAAACACAGAGTTATGTAAGCAGCCACTACACTCAAGAGAGTGACAATCCCATCAGACCCAAATGGTCCCTTGTGCTGCCCCTTTGTAGGCAAATTCTCCTCCTACCCAACTCCTGATAACCACTGCTGTGTTCTCCATCCATACCCACTTGGTCAGAATTTCTCAGAGTGGGTTTCTCCATCTAGAATGATAAGGATCCCCAGGTGATTCCGATTTGAATCGGGTCTGGGAACAGTTAACCGAGGGCTTTGCTTCCTTTTTTTTTTTTTTTTAAGATTTTATTCATTTTATTTGTCGGTGAGGGGGGGAGGAGAACACAAGCAGGGAAAGCGGCAGGCAGAAGGAGAGGGAGAAGCAGGCTCCCTGCTGAGCACGGAGCCCGATGCAGGGCTCGATCCCAGGACTCTGGGATCATGACCTGAGCCGAAGGCAGATGCCCAACCGACTGAACCACCCAGGTGTCCCAGGACATTGCTTCTTGACAGGAACTTGCTCTGTGCCCCAGGAATAGGCTCTGTGGTAGTGGGAGCTGTGAGTGATCAGAGATCTCAGATGAGTAATAACAGCTAATATTTCCTGAGTGCCTACTATCTGACAGGTACCATGCTAAACAGATTCAATGCATTATCTAACTCTTCACAACATTTCCATGAGGTAAATCTATTATCCCCATTTCACAGATGAGGAAACTGAGGCTAGAGATAAATTTGCCCAAGATCACACAGCCGGGAAATGGTAGAGCCAAGGCTTGGACCCAGGGAGGCTAAATGCAGTTTCCATGCCCCGTATCCCTCTACCGTATTACCTCCCTCCCAAAAAGAGCAGGTACCTGCCCCCACCGCCCACAGCCTGGCAGTGTGGCAGTCACCCAATTTGGTCTCACGTCCTTAGAAGCTTCTCCTAACACAACTTCTTGTGTGGGTAACAGGTGTTCCTGAAGCAGGGATGACTTGGGAGGGGCAAAGGGGGGGCAGATTGCTGAGTGGACCCAGCCACTGGGGAGCAGGGTAGAGGCCTGGGTTGGGCCAGGGGTGCCGGGAGACCTCTACCTGTTTCTGCCTTGCTGACAACACGTTTCCTCCCTCTGCACTGGACAGAGCCTCCTCTGTTTCTCTCCATCTGATTTCCTGTTTCCTCTTCTGGCTCTGGAGTACCTGACTCCCCTGACTACCTCTTCTTAAGCTCCCACCTGTTCTCTGTTTCACCTCAAGTTGGTAAGAGGAACAAGGATCCTGGGGTCTGGGTGAGGGGCAACATCTGATTCTGGTGCACGGGCCCTGTGTGGGGTGGGTCCCACCACCTCCCTTTCCCCTGGAAGAGACCTGTAGAAGGTTTTAAGAATGCCCCTGAAAAGGTAAAAAAAGGCAAGTCGACTTGGGGTTCTCAGCCAGAGGCACTAAACCCCCCAGCAGGGCATTTGGAAATGGAGGCTGCTTTTTAAAAACTTAAATTGAATTACAATATACATACAGAAAAGTGTATGGATCACAGGCGCACTTTCATAAGGTGAACACACACACACACAAACACTACCAGATCAAGAAATGGAACATTACCAGCCTCCCAGAAGCTCCCCTTCAGGCCTTCTTCCAGTCACCAAGCCTGGAGTAAGGGCGGGAGGGGGGGGGCATTTTTTGGTTGTCATAATGACTTAAGGGTTCTGCTGGCAATTAGTGGGAAGAGTCTAGGGAGGCTGGATGTGCTGCACTCTCTTGGGACAGTCCCGCAGCACAAAGAATCATCCGGCCCAAATGCCCTGTTGAGAAACACTGTGCCTGAGAGCTCTAGCACGGCGGCAGAGACTTGCCTTAGGCCTGGGAACAGCTGTGACTGTGGGTCAGCGTGAGGAGGGGTTTCACCGCCATGCATCCACACTGTTGCCTCCCCGCAGGCCTCCGGAACGCCCCCCGCTGCTGGGCAGTGATCCAGCCCCTGCTGTGCGCTGTGTACATGCCCAAATGCGAGAATGACCGGGTGGAGCTGCCCAGCCGCACCCTCTGCCAGGCTACCCGAGGGCCTTGTGCCATCGTGGAGAGGGAGCGCGGCTGGCCTGACTTCCTGCGCTGCACCCCTGACCACTTCCCCGAGGGCTGCCCGGTGAGTGCTTTGAGGGGCAAGCCCCAGGCCTAGGGCAGGGCCCCCACAGGAGGCAGGGGCAAGGGGAGCCCCACAGCCTTCTCTTGTGCAAGACCCCAAATCTGCAGCCATGGGGGTCAATGAGCCACACACCCAAACCGACGTTCCCTGGCTGGGCCCGTCTATTAGGGATTATCTGTTTATTTATAAAAGATAACTGTGTTCAACAAATATTTTTTGAGCACCTACTCTACTAGGTGTTGGGGGGTTTCCGGCATCATGGACGACAGGAACTCCTTCTCCAAGAAGTTTATCATGTATTTAGGGAATCAAGGCACATAAAACAGCTAGAGATACCAAGACAGGGGGGTGATCTCATTCTGGTGGTAAGGGAGAGGTCATAAGTAATAATAATAATTAACAGCAATGATATTGGCAATAATCCTAGTCGTTACTATTCACTACCTGCCAAATACCCTATGAGCACTTTACATCTATTTATTCATTTAACCCTTACACCACACCATGACGTAGCAACTGCTATCTTATAGCTGGGGAAACTGAGGGAACAGAGAGGTCAAAGAATGTGCCCCAGGCTATTGATATCATTTGTCACTGAGCGGCCGGGCTGGGATTCAAAAGCCGGAAGGCTGTCCCCAGCCTGTGCTTTTTGTCTTCGGTACCCTGCCACGCTACCCCCAGGCCTCGTATTCGACCCTGGGCGTCCTGCTCCCTTTTGCACCGCCTTCTCCCCTTCCCTTGTGCCAGAATGAGGTGCAGAACATCAAGTTCAACAGTTCGGGCCAGTGCGAGGCTCCCTTGGTTCGGACCGACAACCCCAAGAGCTGGTATGAGGACGTGGAGGGCTGTGGGATCCAGTGCCAGAACCCGCTGTTCACCGAGGCCGAGCACCAGGACATGCACGGCTACATCGCAGCCTTCGGGGCAGTCACGGGCCTCTGCACGCTCTTCACCCTGGTCAGCGGAGGGCAGGCCTGCAGGCGGGGCGGGCCCGGGGAGCCGTGGGAAGGAAGTGGATTGTCAGTCGGCTGGGCTCTGGGGGCAGAGGGAAGTGGGAAGGGGATGACCTGGTCGGGTCCCGGGGGTCAGACAAGGGCCCCTGTGGCGGCAGCATCACCCTGACCTCATAGAACGGCCCTCCCTTCTCCCTTCCAGGCCACATTTGTGGCTGACTGGCGGAACTCGAATCGCTACCCTGCTGTCATTCTCTTCTACGTCAATGCGTGTTTCTTTGTGGGGAGCATTGGCTGGCTGGCCCAGTTCATGGACGGCGCCCGCCGGGAGATCGTCTGCCGTGCAGATGGCACCATGAGGCTTGGGGAGCCCACGTAGGTGTCTTGGGGACCCAGAGGTGAGGGTGAGGGGCAGAAGGCTGAAATGTGTGTTTCCCACGGAAGGGACAAGTTGGGCTTGAAAATGAGATTTCAGTGGAGGATTCAGCCCTGCCTGTGGTGCCCAAAGATTCCCGCGTGAGGCTGTGATTGTTTGCATCTGCTCCAAGGGGCATCTTCCACACCCTCTTCGAATCTCACCTGGGTCCTGTCTCCAAGCCCTGACTCCTAGGGAACCTCCAGACCTTAGAAGCTGAGGGTCTGGGGACAGGGTGGAGAGAGCTGATAAAAGGAGTACAGAATGACCTCCCCAAGTGACCCCTCACGTGTCCGCACAGCTCCAACGAGACCCTGTCCTGCGTCATCATCTTTGTCATCGTGTACTACGCCCTGATGGCCGGTGTCGTCTGGTTTGTGGTCCTCACCTATGCCTGGCACACCTCCTTCAAAGCTCTGGGCACCACCTACCAGCCTCTCTCCGGCAAGACCTCCTACTTCCACCTGCTCACGTGGTCACTCCCCTTTGTCCTCACCGTGGCAATCCTTGCCGTGGCGCAGGTATGGTGACTGGTAGGGGGCTGGGGACCTAAGCGTAAGGGGGCCAGTGACCCACTCTGTCCCTCCCACCCACCCCTTCCTGCCGCAGGTGGATGGGGACTCCGTGAGCGGCATCTGTTTTGTTGGCTACAAGAACTACCGATACCGGGCGGGCTTCGTCCTGGCCCCGATTGGCCTGGTGCTCATTGTGGGAGGTTACTTCCTCATCCGAGGTGAGTGAGCACTGGGCCAGCACCAGCCAGGCAACGACATGCGGGGAGCACCTGCTCTGCGGAAGTAGGAGCGGGGAGCTGCCGGCTCACCCAGGGCCTCAGTGCTGAGTGCCAGGTGCCCCCTCGAGGCAGACAGAGTATCACGGCACTTGGTGTGGGGCAGCACCTTTGTGCTGGCCAGAGAAATGCAGCCCCTTTCTCCAGGGCCTTGGGCCAGGGCTCACAGCCTGTTGAACAGATCCTGAGCTGGGGTCCAGCCTCTGCCCAGCCCTGGGCCAGCAGCGCTCACGTGGTGAATAGCCTGCCCTGTCCCCGTGGACCAGCACAGGGCCTCCAGTCATGTGTGTGCACCCTGAATTTCTGTCTGCTCTCCATCTCTTGGAGCCTGGCTCCTCATCCGCTTCCTACCCACAACAGTTTCCACAACATGCACAGATTTGCTGTTCCCTCATTTCCCATCTGAAGCCGCCTCCTCCACAGTAAGCCTCCGTCTCTTCTTAGCTCATTCTTGTTGCATTCTCTTTGTAAACTTCAGCTTCCTCCCCCGGTGCTGTCAGCCTTCTGTTCAGCCCACCTCTTGTTGGCAGTCTCTGGGCCTCTGATTTCTGTTTTGTATCTCTGCTGTCCTGTACGGTGGCCACCAGCCACATGTGTTGAAACTCGTCCAGACTGGGATGTGCCCTAAGTATAAAATCCGCACTGTATTGCAAATGCTTAGCACAAAGAAAGCAGACTATCTCATTAATAGTTTGTTATATGGATTCCATGCTGAAATGTCAATTAAATAAACAATGACATATTGTTTATGAAATGTATGGAAATTAGCTTCACTTGCAGCTTTTTACTTTTTTGATGTGGCTGCCAGAAGATCTGAGATTATGTATGTGGGGCTGACGTTGTATTCCTGTTGGATAGCACTGTTCTTGCGTCTCTTCCTATGCCTTTTCCATCAGCACAGCGTTGACCTGGCTGCCTTCCTTAGGCGTGGCTGGAGTCAGGACCAAGGCACCTTCTCTCTCTTCGTGACGTCTGTTCTGGGCTCTGCCCCGGGCTTGCCGATGCACAGCACATCTGCTAAGAGTGGTGCTCCCTTTCTCCCGCGTCTCCAGTTCCCCGAGCTTTAAATCATCGGAGTAATCAGATTGGGGACCCCCTGCCACACCCATCCCTCCCGGGAGAGTGGCCTCGCCCCACTAATGTCTGCAGTCTCTCTTCTGTTCAGGAGTCATGACTCTGTTTTCCATCAAGAGCAACCATCCGGGGTTGCTGAGCGAGAAGGCTGCCAGCAAGATCAATGAGACCATGCTGCGCCTGGGTGAGTGGACCCCAGGCTTTTGGCCAGGCCAACACCGGACCCTCCTGGGGTTGTGGGACCTGCAGGATAGGGTCTGGGAGGATGCAGTGTCAGCGGTGCCAATTAGCAGCCAGGGGGACAAGACAAGGCTTTGGGGCGCACGCACGTGTGTGTGCGCGCGCGCGCGCACGTGCGCACCTATTGCCTGTTGATGGCGGTAGCAGCTCAAAAGAAGGGGACCTTTTTGGACAGAAGAATTCAAGTTCATGCCAAGACTGCTTCCTCATGCCCACTGATCCACAGTTGGCTCAAGTGCCCTTCGGGCCTTATTTTGGAGAATACAGCAAACTGAGCCTGGCGTGGATTCACCCCAGACTCAGCTATCTTTTAGGCCTGAGTGGGGCAAATACCTTGTCCCCACTGCTGCTCCCACACCTGGGATTCGTAATGCTCTGTCCCACCCTGGCCTTCCACAGGCATTTTTGGCTTCCTGGCCTTTGGCTTCGTGCTCATCACCTTCAGCTGCCATTTCTACGACTTCTTCAACCAGGCTGAGTGGGAGCGCAGCTTCCGGGACTATGTGTTGTGAGTGCAGGGCTGGGGGCTGGGGGGCAGCCACCCCAGGAGCTGGAGCCAGGACTGAGATGTGCCCTAAGTATAAAATTCTTGCCCCTCAGAAGGGTCTGCCAGGTCCCTGCCTCCGATGGCAGGTGAAACTGCCCATCTTGCTCCGGGCGCCCAAGACGTCATTTGCTCTGTAATTTGCAAACACGGCAGACAGCTCTCCCAGCCTGGCTCAACTCTGCCCTCCTCTCTGCACGAGCCGCCGTCTGGCTGGTGTGTTTGTAACGGTAAAGCCCTGTCGTGTGTGGGCTTCTCTGACGACCCTGTGCTGGCCGCTCTAATTCTCATGTACTCTCCCAGAGCTTATTAGAGAGCCCTGCGCGGAAGTAGTCTCTACGATAGGTTAACAACCTGTTAATACTTGCTAGCTTTGTCTGTGCCTTTTTGTGTCACCGTGAGGATGAATCTGAGAGGAAGGCAGCTCACCCGCTGAAAACACTTGCTGATGGCAGGAACAGCAGTTACAGGGCTCATTAAAATGGACACCAGTCCGTGTCCTGACTGCCTCCGGCTCTTCCTTAAAGGCTCCAGCTTCCAGTCTTTAAACCACGCTGATGCCGGGTCCTCCCCCAGAGATTTGATTTAATTGTCTGGGGTGTGACCCAGACACTAGTAGTTATTACAAGTAACTCTAATGTCCCAAGTGACTCTAACGAGCACCCAGGGTTGTGAATCATTGTGTGGGGCTTAGCTGTTTTTGGAGTCTTTGGATTGATTGTCTGGGTACCACTCAAGAGACCCAGAAAGCCTCACTGGTCTGCTACCCCACCCCCACCCCCACCATAGGTGCCAGGCCAATGTGACCATCGGGCTGCCCACCAAGAAGCCCATCCCCGACTGTGAAATCAAGAATCGCCCTAGCCTCCTGGTGGAGAAGATCAACCTGTTTGCCATGTTTGGAACTGGCATTGCCATGAGCACCTGGGTCTGGACCAAGGCCACGCTGCTCATCTGGAGGCGCACCTGGTGCAGGTGGGTCAGCAGCCAGCTGCTTCTGACCTTGCGGCCTTACTCTCTCAGGCTTGGTGTCCCTGCCAATAGGTGTGGGCTCCATGGTCTCCCAGCAGTCTTGGGCAGGCTAGTTTTCTAAGGGTCTGCGCTGAGCTGTCTAAGGCCGCCTTCTATGTGGCTCACCACTGCCCCCTGGTGACACCTCCTGTCCTGTCCTTGGGAGGATGGGTCAAGTGCAGAGCCATCTTCTAAGAGTGGAATGATCTGAATGATTAGAGTACTGGGCATACAGGAGCCCTGAATTCTAGGCCCACTTCTTTGCAGAGGTCTCTGTTCCTCAGAGTCCTTGAGGGACTTGGGGCCCTCCAGAGGCTGCTTCCCTGGAAGGAATGGCTTCACTGCTCTTTCCGAAGATTTGGTGGGAAGTAGCTGCTCCTCCACTTCGCCTCCCCCACCTCTTCTGCTCTCAGGTTGACTGGGCAGAGTGATGATGAGCCCAAACGCATCAAGAAGAGCAAAATGATCGCCAAGGCCTTCTCCAAGCGGCGTGAGCTGCTGCAGAACCCAGGCCAGGAACTCTCCTTCAGCATGCACACTGTCTCCCACGATGGGCCTGTGGGTGAGCTTCAGGCCCCTTTCCTCCACGGGAGCCACTCAACACCCACAGTCCCTGGGCCCCACCCCCCTAGGCTGGTGTGGACACCTGGCCTGTCCAGAAGGCTGGGAGGAATAAAGCACCCCGGCCTCTCCTCACACACTCAACTCTCTCCAGTCCCCCTCCCATCCCTGGCTCCTCTGCCCTCTGCTTATGCCCCTGGGGCCGCTTGCTGGTACCTTGGTTTCCAAAGGACCCATCTCCCTCTCCCTTCTTCTGTCTTCTCCAGTTGCTCTCCCTGGGTTAGAGTAAGTCAGGGTTCCAGGAACTGGATTTCTGGCCTCTAGTGAGGCCCCACTCTTCAGACGGACTGGGTAGATCACTGTGATTACCTGGGTGGGCTTTCTGGGCTCGGTGGATGGGGAGGGAGCTGCTGGGAGAAGGTAAATGTGCTGAGTCAGGGAGGAGCCATCATCCAAGGCAGTCATGATTCCTTAACCTTGCCTTCCATCCCCACAGCGGGTTTGGCCTTTGACCTCAATGAGCCCTCCGCCGACGTGTCCTCTGCCTGGGCCCAGCATGTCACGAAGATGGTGGCTCGGAGAGGAGCCATTCTGCCCCAGGATGTGTCTGTCACCCCTGTGGCAACTCCAGGTACGAGGGGTCAGGCCTCTGTAGGAAGGTGGGGGGCATGGAGATGGGGGTTCTTGGGACTGGAGCACCAGCAGCCGCCAGAGGGGAGGAGGAAGGAAAGGCCCTGGAGGGTCTAGAGTGTGGGGCTGAGGCACTAGAGACCTAGAGTTGTGGGTCACAGAGCTCAAAAATAGGGGTCCGAGGAGAGATCAGGTGATGTGGACAGAGCCAGCCTCCCAAGCTCACGTTCTCTCTCCTGCCGTCAGTGCCCCCGGAGGAAAAAGCCAACCTGTGGCTGGTTGAGGCAGAGATCTCCCCAGAGCTGGAGAAGCGCCTGGGCCGGAAGAAGAAGCGGAGGAAGAGGAAGAAGGAGGTGTGCCCCCTGGTGCCACCCCCTGAGCTTCACCACCCTGCCCCTGCCCCTGCAGCCAGCGCTGTTCCTCGCCTGCCTCAGCTGCCCCGGCAGAAGTGCTTGGTGGCCGCAGGTGCCTGGGGAGCTGGGGAATCCTGCCGACAGAGAGCCTGGACCCTGGTCTCCAACCCTTTCTGCCCAGAGCCCAGTCCCCTGCAGGATCCATTTCTGCCCAGTGCCCCAGTTCCCACGGCCTGGGCTCAGGGCTGCCGGCAGGGCCTAGGGCCCATTCACTCCCGCACCAACCTGATGGAGGCAGAGCTCATGGACGCAGATTCAGACTTCTGAGCCTGGAGAGCAGGACCTGGGCTAGGAAAGAGGAGCAAAGACCATTCTGAGGTTCCTCATCCTCCCCGAGAGTGCTTCCCCGGGATCTTGTCTTCCGGAGAACCTAAGGGTGCAGTGCCCTCCTGGGAGGGCTCTCTATGTCTGGCTCATGGCAGCGGGACTGTGGGAAAGGGCCCTGACATCTCCACGGGTAGGCCTCATCCAGGGAAGGGCCCTGGAGCTCGGGGTCCTTGTTTCTGCCCCGCCAGCTGGAGTCTGGCTGGCAGTATCCATCTGCAGCAGGGTCATGGGATAGGCAGAGCTTGAGGGGGGACAGTAACGGTAGAAGCAGGGGTGACAGTACCCAGAGTGGGCTGTGGTTGCCAATGAGGCAGTCAAAGCCCGGGCCTGGCAGATGAGGGCTGGCTGCCCTTTTCTGGCTCTCTCAGACCAAATGTGTTTATTGGGTCACTAGCCCTTTGTCTAAATGGAGACAGGGCTCCCTTTTCCTTCTTCCAGATGGTTGTGGAGCTGGAAGTGCTCATTCTCATAGGGGCTATAACCTCTCTTCACAGGCGTCCAGTTGGCCCGACCCCAGGCCAGTAACCCATCCTGTGTGCTCCTGCAGCCTCCTTCCCCCTTTCCCATCTCAGTTCAACCAGGCCAACCTCTTCCTGTGTCCTGTTTGTTGATTAGGCCCCAGAACTGCTGCATGCTCCGCCCCACCCCCACCCCCCTCCCCTCTGAGGCTGGGCTCCATCTCCAGGTGAGAGATGGGTTCGGCTGTGGAGCCTGGCGTGGTGTAGAAGCAGTGAGTGATGGGGAGCCTCTGGGCCCCTGAGAGACACGTGTTATCTCTTCCTCCCATCCATCCAGTGGGGGATGGACCCTCTGACTTGAGGGGATACCCTGGGAGGCTGCTGGAGCTTCAGCCAGGCAGGAAAGCTACCTTCAACTTCCACAACTGGGGGGTGAGGAGATTCCCACCTCTCATAACCCCTAACTCTGTCCCCGAGGCCCCAGTTTCAAGAACCAGACCGCAGGAAGCCTTAGGAGCTGGCTGGGTTCCAGAATGGGGATAGGGATGGGGAGAAGGAATACAAGCAGTAAATAAAAGGTTTTTGTATAAACTCTTGATGTGCTTCTTTTTCACGGGCCCTGGTCTTGGGAGGGGCGCCTGACTGGCTCAGTCAGTAGAGCATGCGACTCTTCATCTCCGGGTCGAGAGTCTGAGCCCCATGTTGGCCATAGAGATTCCTTAATAAAATAAAGTAAAGTAAAGTAAAATCCATAGGCCCTGGTCTTGACCTGTTTACCTGGTCCTGATCGCGTTTGTGTCCCACTTCCTCTCAGGCTATTCTGGAAGGCCCGCCGCTTGGTGCTATTGAGATCACAACCGACGGATGTCAGGCTGATGTCAGCTTAATGTGTTGGCTGGCCTTCCCGGCCAGTTGGCTCCATGGGGACAAAAACTCTCCTGCGGCCGTAGCTGCCTCACTGTGGTTGCCTCTGCAGGGACGATCGGAAGCAAGGGGCCCCCGTCTAGTGTAGGTGAGCCCGGCTCCGGTGGCAATCCTGGGCCCCACCTCTGGGGGCCTCTTCCTTCTAAAAGGGGTGTCAGGAGGACCAGTGCTTTCTGATCCATAGCTGGGCAGTCAAAGGAATTCAGACTTCCCCAAGGAAAGCCTGTTAGCCCCACTTCCTCCAAAAAGAGGTCAGTAGAAGATTGGGCTGTGGGTTGCAAGGACTCCGGATCATGTGGAAAGGATCTGTGGAAGAAACGGGGGTGATAGCCGCAGACTGGGAAGGTATTGTGGAGTACTGACCGGGTTTGTTTATGTGATGGGGACATAAGCATTTTGCCCAGAGCTAGATTCCAGGGGAAAAAGGAACTCACATCCTGAGCTGATCATATTCTAAGTACATTACACACAAATGATTATAATCACAGCTAGCTTGCTAGGCTCTTTTCTAAGCACTTCACATACGTTAATTCACCGACTCTCACCACAGATCTGTGAGGCACAGAGAGGTTTGATAGTTCACCTGAGGCCATACAGTAAGTGGTCATGCTGGGATTCTCCCAGGGTATCTGGCTCCAGAGTGGGCTCTTGGCCACTGTGTTTGACTGCTTCTGGTTTAATTCAGAGGGATCAGAGGAGCTAGTTTTTTGAAGAAATAAGTTCAGCGAAGCAAAAGGACTGACGCACAACCTCACAGCTCGTATGTGACAGACCCTGGACCCAGGGTCTTCCTAACTACCAAGTCCAAACTCTCCAGTCTCAGCTCTGACTCTGGATTTTTCCTCCCCTCCAGGTTTCCTGGGCTGGGTTCCCTGTGGCCTCCCTGCACCCCTTGGTGCTTGCTTACCTCACTCATCCTTGCCATTAGTGCCTCTCTCAGCAGGGATATAGCTATTTTTAACCTTTATCAACAATCAACTGTATTCAAAACAGTAAAATGTATCAGTGTGGTCTAATGATCTTTTCTGAAATAAGGGAAAATGTTAACAATATTCTTTCTTTTCACCTTCGTGGACATTCCCTCCATCCCTTCTTTCTTTAATGGGAAACACTTACAGGATGAGGAATGGGACCATAGGGGGAGTTGACTGTGGGCTTTATTTTTTTTAAAGGTTTTATTTACTTATTTATTTGACAGAGGGAGACACATCGAGAGAAGGAACACAAGCAGGGGGAGTGGGAGAGGGAGAAGCAGGCTTCCTGCGGAGCAGGGAGCCCGATGCCAATGCCGTGCTTGATCCCAGGACCCTGGGATCATGACCTGAGCCCAAGGCAGACGCTTAATGACTGAGCCATCCAGGCGCCCTAGACTGTGGGCTTTAAAAGCTCAGAAATGTTACCTTTCTATCTCTGGTCGTGGAGGCTGACAGAGAGTCTATAACCACGAGAGGGCACTGTGAGCCCACTTTTTGTGAATGCTTACATTAGGCGGCAGAGAGAGGTCCAGGACCGTGACATTCCGGCAACCAAGAGATCTTGCAGTATTTTTTTTTTTTTTACAGGAGCACCAGCTCTCATGACTGACTCACAGTGGTCACTTTTCTACCAAAGCTCCTGAACTAGTATCCCTGGAAGAGCTACCTCGGGGTCCAAAAGGAGCTTGGTTTGGGGGGCTCCCTGTGGCCTGGCTGTTGCCCTGAGAGCAGAGGTCTCCGAGCATTCAGGGCTGGGGCAGCTCCTCCCTCATGCCCTCCTTTGGGTCCCTTGCCACTCTCAGCTTAGTCGTCCATCTTCCTAGGTTGGGAGGCCTGCCTCTGTTGGTCCCAACTTCTTTTAAGCAGTCTGGCCACTGCCCCATCCCTTCCTCTGCCTGCGGGAGTTTCATTTTTGTTTTGTTTTGTTTTTTAACCTAAGAAATTGAAAAGCTATAGAAAAGCATAAGGAACACCCTAATAAACACCCAATTCCCACTACTCAGAATTAACTCTTTTTTTTTAAATCATTTTACCATATTTGCTTTCAGCTTTTTTTTTTTTTTAAAGAAATAAAGTGTAACAGATTTAGCTAAAGTTCCCTGTGACCAACATCCCTGGTCCATTTTTCCTCCCAATTTCCCTCTTTGACAGAAAAACAACTCTTTGAGTTTAGGGGGTTGCCTTCCAGCCCATTATTATACGTTCATATATGCATATGCAGCTAGGTATCCATAAACTGTTTATGTATTGCTTTTGCCTGCTTTTAAACTTTTTCTTTTCATCTAAGTTGCACAGGATAGAGTATGAAAAGTCAAATCATTCTACAGGTCTTGCTGATTAACACAGCTGTTTTGGGACCTGACTCCTACCAGATACCCCATCATTTCCTGTTCTTGGGAGTCAACCAGTTTATTTTGGACGATTTTTATATTTACTTCCCTATGTCTGAACAACATGATACTACCTCTTGAATGTTCGTTTGAGGTGTTATCATTTGACTTTTCAATACAGGGGATCAGGATGTAGCTGTCTTTCAGTCTTTGCCTACAGGGAAAACAGAGGAGCAGGGGAAGGAGTCAATAGTAACAGCTTCCAAAGCTGGAGAGCAAATGAGGAGTGATAATTTAGCAGATTTGAAAGAGCAAAGTTTTAGCCAGCAATAGGGAAAACTGGCATTGCAGCATCCACAGAAGGCTCTGAATTAGAGGGAGCGGGTACTTCAGAAGACAGAAATGGAAACAGGAGGACTAGTCCCTGATCTCCTATCTAACTCTGAGCAGTCAGATGACTGCCCTTCTCACACCTGGCTGACTGTCCGATCATTCTCTAGGGAAGGCAAACAGAGGGTATTCGAAGGAATTATCTTCTAGCTTCCAGAACTAATTTTAACAAGTTCAATATCTTTCTGACTCCTGAGCTTTTGTAAAATTTTTATTCCTTGACCCACTCCAGACATTTAAAGATTGTCTCTTTGTCCCCAGAATTTTGAAAACTTACAATGATGTATATTAATGTAGGTCTATTTTCATCTGTTGGGCTGGGTACCTAATGACCCCTTTCATTGTGGAAATTCTCATCTTTCAGTTTTGGGAAATTTAAAAAATTATTTCTTTGATTCACATCCCCCTCCACACACACACCTCATTTTCTCTGTTACCTCATTTTAGCACTCCTATTATTCAGATGTTGGACTTCTTGGACTGGTCCTCTAATTCATTTTATTTGTTTGTTTGTTTTTAAGTAATCTGTACACTCAGAGTGAGGCTTGAACTCATGACCCCAAGATCAAGAGTCACACGCTTCTTTTTTTTTTTTTAAGATTTTATTTATTTATTTGAGAGAGAGAGAATGAGAGAGAGCACATGAGAGGGGGGAGGGTCAGAGGGAGAAGCAGACTCCCCGCCGAGCAGGGACCCCAATGCGGGACTCGATCCCGGGACTCCAAGATCATGACCTGAGCCGAAGGCAGTTGCTTAACCAACTGAGCCACCCAGGCACCCAAGAGTCACACACTCTTCCGACTGAGCCAGCCAGGAGCCTCTTCTTCTTCTTCTTTTTTTAATTGAAAGAAAAAACTTATTGAAGATCTGGAAAACAATTCCTAAAAGACCAACTTTTCCAGAAAACTGTAGCTACACAATGCATTCCATCTATCATGTTAAAACACGCATTAGACACAAATTTAAAAACCATGAAATAAGCCACCGTTCTTCAACAATCTGAGCAAAGAGAAAAGGCATCTTTCCTGGTTTTAATTTCTTTCTCTTTTTATTTATTGAGTTTTAAAGAATGTCTGCTACATGCTTTCATTTTAAAAGTCTCATGTTTGTTTTCTGACTGTTCGCTTCTTAAAATAGCATGTTCTTTCACAAATTCAATATCTTAAGTCTCTGAGGATATTAATGATTTTTTGTTTTGTTTTGTTTTGGTCTTGATTTCTTCTTGATGCATAGTCTCTGTTTCCTCTAAGTTTTAAAATTTTTTTCTCCTTGCTTATGTTGACCTCTGTCTTTTGTATTAAAGGTTTTCTTCATATATCTGAGGACTGTCTATCTGCTCATACTTAAGAGTGTGACACTAAATGGTTATTTGGAAACAGTGAACATGGGTGTGATCTTCACCAAGGGTGATCTGGCTGGCCCATTTCCTTGGGAGAACTCTCAATATTGATTATCTTCAAGTTTTTTCTCTTGGGTTGGTCAGATACCTCAGAAGTTCTTCCAGTTTCCCACACGGAACATACATTCCTGCTTGCCAGGGTGTGGCAGCTGAATAAGCCAAGTAGGGAAGAGCTGTAATCTAAATATTTCATAAACTGCCTGCCGTGGCTACTCCAGTCACAAGGGCCGGATGACAGCTCAGTCGGCAGTGAGTGGCCTACAGCATTTGCTTGTAGTTGCGATGAGTTTGTCCCTCAATTCCAAACCTTTCCTGAATGGATTAACAGGAAAGCCAGGGCGCCTGGGTGGCTCAGTTGGTTAAGTGACTGCCTTCGGCTCAGGTCATGATCCTGGGGTCTTGGGATCCAGTCCCACATTGGGCTCCCTGGGAGCCTGCTTCTCCCTCTTCCACTCCTCCTGCTTGTGCTCTCTCTCTCAAATAAATAAAATCTTAAAACAACAACAACAGGAAAGGCAGTATGGTGAAATCTAAGTCGGGAGTGGAGTACAAAGGCTACCTGGTATCTACAGATGGCTATCTATCTGAACATGCAGCTTGCAAACACAGAAGAATTTTTGGTGAAGCATTGGCTGGACATTTGGGTGAAGTTTTAAGATCCTAACCCAGAGGAAGGAGAGTGGCATATAGAAACACAAGGCCCTCCATACGCAGTGGGAAGTCATGGACCACATGTACTCAGTGACTGCCCAATCCCATACTTCTTATTGGACAGGTAATCTTGCAGTATAAAGAACTTTGACTTCTGGTCCTCAATCTGCTGCTAAATTTGAAGTGACTCTAAGTAAATCATTTTAACTTCAATTATTAATCTCATTATTTTTACAATGTGAGGATTAGAGGACCCTTCCCACTATATGTAATTCTCTGGGTTTGCTATCTCCATTGTTGAGTGAAAGTAGCAAGGCTCCTGGCTACTATTTGTAAGAAGGAGAATACATACATAAATACATAGAATATTTCCAGAAGGATGCGGATGAAACTTAACTGGTTGCATGCAGGGAGAGGAACTGAAGATGATTTACTTTTCACGAAATACTCTTGTATCTTTTGAACTTTGAAAAAGAAACTAACAAATAAATATTTCGTAAACCTGTGCTTAATCATCCTGTTTCCAGCATGGTATTTCCATCTTCACCTGTGCCTGGTGGCCCTCGGTAACAAAGATGGCAGAAGCAACAGGTGTGTAGGATGGAGTTGAGGAGGGTTGAGGAGTGTGCCCTGATGTTGGGTCCTAACCAGCAGAGGTTAGGTCCTAACCAGCAGAGGGTGCCTGGATAAATAAAGGATGAATATCAGTTTCTTTCCAGCATTCCAACTCTTACGGTTTTGTAACCACATCCCACTGAGGAATTAATTCCTCTCTTCAGTAATCAATTCTAGTGGCAGTCCAGGTAGGCAGCTGCTGTCTATGAGCTCCAACACATGCCAGATGGCTGTACCATAGGTCCCTTGTGTAGCAAGAGGAAGAAAGAAATCAGTTATAGAGCTGCTAATCTCTGCTCCGACAGCTGGAGGATGAAGCTCTGCGCTGGTTCTTTATAACAGGAAGGAAATTCTGAAAGCCACAGTGTGAAAAGAAACCTTAAGAAGCCCTCGGGTCTGGTGGACTTGTGGGCTTTGTGAAATGGCAATGCTCCCATGCCTTCCAACACATAGTGTTAGGCATAAATTTGAAGACCAGGATACAAAAGACTCCATTCAGGGTAAAACAACTCCACAAATGAACAGATTTCCCAAGACAGCTGTAGCACAGGGAAGTAGGAGATAAGACAGATGATTTCTTTCTCTCTTTGCCAGGGAAAATTTATGCTAAAGACTAGATGTCCAGAGGTCTTCTGGGATTGTCAGGGCTATCGCTTACTCTCTAAACAACCATAAACTGTAAGATTCCCCCTTGCCTCAGTTTCCATGAGAATAGAGAAGAAATAACCTAACCCATAATCTGTCACTCAAGTCAATTGCATTGTAATGTATTTTTTCTTCTTCTTTATCTTTTTTTAAAGATTTTATTTATTTATTTATTTGAGAGAGTGAGAGAGTGCAAGCACAAGAGGTGGGGTAGGGGCAGCAGGAGAGGGAGAGGCAGACTCCCCGCTGAGCATGGAGTGCGACCCCAGGATTTTGACCTAAGCTGAGGGCAGATACTTAACCGACTGAGCCATCCAGGTGCCTCTAATGTATTCTCTTTTTTCAAATGTTATTTACACAGTAAAATCTTAGGGAATGTGAAATTTTGTATCCTGCTTTTTAGCATATTATCGTATCATAAACCTTTATTTCTCTTCATCATTAAAAAAAGCTCTTGGCAAACTTAATTTTATTTATTTTTTGAAGGATTTTATTCATTTGACAGAGAGACAGTGAGAGAGGGAACACAAGCAGGGGGAGCGGGAGAGGGAGAAGCAGGCTCTCCTCTGAGCAGGGAGCCCGATAAGCGGCTCGATCCCAGGACCCCGGGATCATGACCTGAGCAGAAGGCAGACGCTTAACGACTGAGCCACCCAGGCGCCCCTTAAATTT